>NC_081419.1:136408883-136652710 GCF_949786415.1 Peromyscus eremicus | reverse complement strand
AAGATGCTCCTACAAAGCATTGAAGGGTAGCCGAGGGGCCTCCAGTCAGGAGAAGAGGCCCAGGACCATGCATCTCTTGTAATCTTTTTCCAAAAGCTGCTCTGGTTAGCCTACGGCAGCAGCAAGAGCCTGCCCTTTGAGACAGAGGCTCTCTGGGCTCCAGGCCTGGCTTCGACACGTTATGTCAGGAGCCTCCATTTGTATTGCCCCATCTGTAAAGTGAGGGTAACCCTGCCTGCCTCCTGGAGTTACCATGAGCATCACATTAAGGACTGAAAGGGTCCGGAGGGTTGGCTCCGTGAGTAAAGTGCTGTGCAAGCATGAGTACCTGAGTTTGGAGCAACAGAATCTACACAGAAGCAGAGGACAGCAATGTATGCCTGTTACTCCATCTCTTGGGGTTGCTGGTCAGCCAGCTTAGCTGAAATGGTACACTCCAGGCTGAACGAGCGCCTCTCTCAAAAAATATGGTGGAGAGGCAATTGAGGTAGACATCTTGATGTCAACCCCTGGCACCCATGTGTCCCCACAAGGCAAGTGCACCACATACACAAATTCTCTCTGTGTGTGTCTCTGTTTCTGTCTCTGTCTGTCTCTGTCTCTCTGTCTCTCTCTCTGTCTCTCTGTCTGTCTCTGTCTCTGTCTCTCTCTCTCTCTCTCACACACACACACACACACACACACACACACACACACACACACACACATCAGCCAAAGTTTATGTAGAGTCCAGCTATAGAAAGCAGCGGAGAGATTGCTCTCACAGTGTTATATGTGGTAACACCCCCTTGCATTTTGATGTAGGGACCCCAGGAGCCCAAAGGCAGTGGAGATGACTTGAGCATCAGCTAAGCAGTCACAGACTGTCTCATTGGGAGGACCCAGGGCCGTCTTAGCCTCCACAGAGGCTGAGGGAAGAGAGGTGGGCTTACACTGGCTTGCCCACAGCAGGTTCTTGAGGGACAAGGTGCTCTGGTTGGGAACAAGCAATGTCCATTAAGGTTCCCTCACAGCTCGTGGCCAGGGGGGAGACCTCAAGAGGACAGTCTGGCACCACCCAAGCTGTGCCATATGTCATCAGGAGTTCTGATTGTCCAGGACTGCTGCCGACTGGCAATGTGTGCCCCAGGCTGCCTTCGTTCCTCTGTCTTGGTTCTGCTTCACTGGGAGTGGTTCCTGCCCTGCAGCCTTCATCCCAGGAGAGCTGCTTTGAACCACATAGGTAGACTCTGGATGGTGAAGAGGATGTGAAAACTCTGTGCCCCCGGGAAGAAGGGTGGCTGTGGGGTAGGTACCCCAGGAGGGTCAGGGCAAGCGAGAATAGGGACAAAATTGGTTTAACCTGCAAAGGCTTTGATAAAATCCACAGAGGGGAAGAGATGGGTACCCAGCCGGTGGCCATCTGGTCTGCAGACTGGCTGGGGTTTCTGGGATGCTGGAAGATTGCTGGAATCTTGGAGACTGAGTCAGGTAGGTAGGCCAGAAGGGCGCCCCCTGGTGGCTCATGTGCAGAGCACAGCCTGGTGTCTTTACAGTCTTAGTTCCTGGCCCATCCCCTGATCCGTGGCCCTGGAGTCATTTAAGGTCTATTATAAGGTGGAGACTAACGGATAATAATGGATAATAATGTGATAATTGACCATGGCCTTGGGGGCAAAGAAGGGAGGGACTGGGAACTCTGCAAGCCACATTTGGGATTTGTAGCAAGCAATTTCATCACTCCTGAGGGACTGACAGAGAAGCTGGCCGTATTGAGAGACCCCAGCCCAGTGATACCGTTGGAGGCACCAGGCTTGACAGACTTATATGGAAACCTGCCTTGTACCTGTGTAAATAAAAAACAACAACATCTGAATGGTAAAACACAGCCCTTGAATGCATGCTGACATGGTCTTGTTTTCCGGGGTTAAATCCTGACTGGGTTGGGGGAGGGGAGGCTGGAGGGGCGGGAGGAGGGAAGATGGAGATCTGCGATTGGTATGCAAAATGAATAAAAATTTTTTTTAATAAAACAAAAAAATGAGTAAAGGAGAGAAAAGGACAGAAAAGTAAACAAGCTTTTTGTGTCCTGAGGCTGTGGGTTCGGTAAAGACCGAGAGGACAAAGCCCCAGGTTGCCTTCCAATCAGACACGGGTCACAAGTCTGGAGGTCCTGGGGCTACTCTCACCTCAGACTAGTTGGTCTGGCTCAGGTGAGGAACTGGACAACACCAGGAAGCAGCCATGTTGCAGACAAGTTCTCCAGCCTGTCAGATGTAGACAAGATGGTCCACAGCAGCCCAGCCCTGGCCAGAACCCGTTACCTGGGGTTCAGATGTGGCAAGACCATTGCCACACAGTCAGCCCCAGGGGGCTGCAGAACAGAATGACAGACAGATGCAAAATGGGGTTAGAAATTAGTCTCTCTCTTCTCTCTCTCTCTCTCTCTCTCTCTCTCTCTCTCTCTCTCTCTCTCGTGTGTATGTGTGTGTTTGTCTGTCTCTGTCTGTCTCTCGTGTGTATGTGTGTGTGTGTCTGTCTGTCTGTCTCTCTCATGTGTATGTGTGTGTGTGTGTCTGTCTGTCTGTCTCTCTCATGTGTATGTGTGTGTGTCTGTCTCTCTTGTGTGTGTCTCTCTCTCATGTGTGTGTATGTGTGTGTGTGTCTGTCTGTCTGTCTCTCTCGTGTGTGTGTGTGTGTGTGTGTGTGTGTGTGTGTGTGTCTGTCTGTCTCTGTCTCTCTCTGTGTACTTGACATGTATGCTGTGGTGTGCACCCTGAGGCCAGAACACAACCTTTGGGAGTCCATTTTTTTCTCCCCCTACCATATGGAGCCCAGGACCCGACCCAGGTCATCAGGCTTCATGGCAAGCACCGTTACCTACGGATTCCTCTCCTTGGTTTTTGTTTGTTTGTTTGTTTTAAGCTGGGATCTCAGGTGTCTTAGGAGGGCTTTGTAGCCACCAATGATTTGGAACTTCTGATCCTCTAGCTTCCACTTCCTCAGTGCTGTGGTTACAGGCACGAGCCGCCACACTCGGTGTTTGTAGTGCTGGGGACTGGACCGGGGTTTTGTGCATGTTAGGCAAGCACTCTACCAATTGAAAGACACCCCCATGTGAGAGGCCAGGTTTTCACCCCCCTCTAGCTGCCCATTGGAAGTTTGCAGGCCCAAGTGAAGAGTCAGTGCCTTGGGTGAAAGTGGCCTCTACATCCTTTTACATTAAAGACAGTTTTCTACAACTTTGGGGAACTGTAGCAGTTGACATTGAACCCGCACTGGCTGTAGATGAAGGGAAGGAAATTCAGACAGGGAAAGCCCTGACTGAGATAGAGCGCTGACCATAAGAAAACGGTCACTTCTGGCTCCAGGGTGTTAGCCATAGGAAAAGTCTTATGAAGTCAGTGGTGGCCCACTAATCCACCTCCAAGGCACTGGTGTTCAGGAACGGGAACGGGGTTTTCTGTTGGCTTCCTTCCTCAACGGTTACTAAGGACCTCCCCTTCTGTCCCACTCTGCACTCCAGCTTCCATAAAGACATTTGGGACATCTCAGAATGTCTCTGCACACAGGCCCTGGGAGGTCTGTGGGGGAAGCTGGGAAGATGCCAGGCGACAAGTCACGTGGGCATCTTTCCACATCTCCTCATCTGCTTCTGGCCAGCGCCTGCGTGGCTCCTGAAGGAGGCAGTTGGTGGCTCACGCTGGCTGGTGAGATGGGTTGTTGAAATCAGTTGGCCAGATTGTCTGCCTGCCTGGGAAGACAGTTTGGCAGCTTCCGCTGAAGTTAAACATGCATCTACCCTATGATCCAGGATTCTCACTCCCACGTATTTACCCAAAATAAATGGAAACATATGTCCAAGAAGACGTGAACAAGAATGTTCACGGTGGCTCTGGTATCACTGCCAAAAACTAGAAACACATGTGACTGTCAGCAGGCGAAGCGTCAAACAAATGGCTCTGTCCATCACCAGGGGACCGTTCCGGAACAGAGGAGCAGTGACAGATGACGGGGTCCCATTAAAAGCCGCTGTGCTAGGTGAGAGAAGCAGACACGTAAACAGCGCAGATGGTGACATGAAATTCTCTGAAAGGCAAAGCCAGGCTGGAGTGACAGAGTCAGCACAAAGGTTGCCTGGAAGGGGCTGGTGGTGGTGCTGGTGCTAGTGCTGGTGGTGGTGGTGGTGTGTGTGGTGCTGCTGCTGGTGATGGTGGTGGTGGTTGAGCAGGTAGAGGTTGGCTAGGAAGAGGTGTGAGTGAGTTTCTGGGGGGATGGGAAGTCATGCATCTGGTCTGGAATGGTGATGACATGTGCATTGGCCCAAATCTACCAATTTGTGTACCTAAAATCTAAACATATTAGAGTAGATAATTTAGACCACAGGTTTGTTTTTAATTTCTTGAACAAGTTTGAAATAGAAATTAAGAACCTTCAAATTTATGTGTGTGTGTGTGTGTGTGTGCGCGTGCGCGCGTGTTCATGTTCATGTAGAATCTACATTGTAGATGAATGCAGGGATATGTGTGTCTTGTGCCATGCACATGTGTGGAGATCGGAAGACAACTTAGAATGACGGTCCTTAGCTTCTGTTTCTTGTAAGTCAGGGCTTGTTAGCCGCTGAAGGCCCAGGCTAGCCAGCTCACAAGCTTCTCAGGGTTCTGTTTCTACTTTCTATCTTGCCATAGAGTGCAAGATTGTAGCTGGGCCTCTTGTGTCCACAGAGTGCTGGGATAGCAGGTGGGCCTCCTGTGTCCACAGGGTGCTGGGATTGCTGATGGGCCTCCTGTGTCCACAGAGTGCTGGGATTGCTGATGGGCCTCCTGTGTCCACAGGGTGCTGGGATTGCTGATGGGCCTCCTGTGTCCACAGGGTGCTGGGATTGCTGATGGGCCTCCTGTGTCCACAGGGTGCTGGGATTGCTGACGGTCCTACTGTGTTCACAGAGTGCAGGGAGAGCAGATAGGCTACCCTGTCCAGCTTTACATGGGTTCTGGGGATCTGAATACAGGTCTTCACACTTGCATGAAAGCGCTTTGGGGAGCTATCTCCTCAGCTCAGAAAATTAAGACATTAAAAGCAAAGGTGAGCTGGTCTGGCCCACGCCAGTCATGGTCAGTCCCACATCCACTAGTTCCGTTCATTAGGATGGGTTAGAGTGTCAGCGGGATGGCTTGCTGTTTTCATTCATGATCAGTCCAGGAATGGGGTTCATGGACTCCCTCTTAGTTCCTAGGAACAATGGAAAGATAGCTGTGGGTCCCTGGCTTTCAGGTGGAAAGAGTGGCCTTTTATGGAGCAGACACCAAACTGGGGAGAAGAATCAGGTACCACACTGACTGATGCTCACTGAGGCACCACTGTCTTCTAGCTCTGTGACCCTGGGCCAGTCTCTGATGCCTCTGGGCACAGTCACTTTTATTTGTGAAGTTCAGGCTCTCAGCTACGGCACAGGTTGATGGAAGACAATGATTGGTATTCAGTGGGAACCCCAGCCCATCGGTCAACAGGGCCTGCCGTCAATCTCTTTTCCATTGGGCACCAGGAAAGGCTGCTCTAGGAACAAGCAGAGGCCCCTCTCCTCAGCCTTCCACACAGATTATGTTTCTGTTGGCTGGAAAAAGAGCCTGGAGAAATTTGGGCATGGGAGCACACTGGTGATTTCCTGGATTTGTGAGACTAAGGCAGGAAGATTACAAGGCCAGCCTGGACTACACCGGAAGACCTGTCTAAAACAACCAGGCACATGGGGCTCCACTCTTCTGTGCTGAGCTATTGGCTACTGATGGATCCTGGGAGGGAAGGAATCATATCTTCAAATGTGTCCACGCTGGTGAGACACACATACTAGGCTCCATTGAACAGTTCTGAACCCATGGTCGTACAGACAGCCCTGGTTAAACTCGGTGGGCCATAAAACAAGACAGAAAGGCGTGTAAGAGAAAAAGATTTGTAGGGAGGGACAAGAGTTGACAGGGGTGGGAAGGAGATAAGCAGGAGTAAGAGATGCAGGGACACACACACACACACACACACACACACACACACAAATTGTCAAAGAAAAATTTAAAAAATTCTAGGATTCAAAAATGAGAGAAGATGTGATATCTGTCTTTCTGAAACTGGATCGATTCACTTAGCGTTGTCTCTGGCTGCCTCCGTTTTCCTGCACAAACCGTGACTTCACAGGTTGTTTCCAGCCGGGCGGTGGTGGCGCATGCCTTTAATCCCAGCACTCGGGAGGCAGAGCCAGGCGGATCTCTGTGAGTTCGAGGCCAGCCTGGGCTACCAAGTGAGTTCCAGGAAAGGCGCAAAGCTACACAGAGAAACCTTGTCTCGAAAAACCGAAAAAAACAAAAAAAAAAAACAGGTTGTTTCCATAAGGTAGCGATTGTGAATAGTGCTCCACCAAACATCATTGTGCAAGTTAAAACAGCAGCCTTGACTCTTGTGAAGAGAGTGGAAGGAGAGGCGGAGCTGGGCGGGGCTGGTGAGGGAGGAAGGAGGGGCGGAGCTGGGCGGGGCTGGTGAGGGAGGAAGGAGGGGCGGAGCTGGGCGGGGCTGGTGAGGGAGGAAGGAGGGGCGGAGCTGGGCGGGGCTGGTGAGGGAGGAAGGAGGGGCGGAGCTGGGCGGGGCTGGTGAGGGAGGCTTCTCTAGGGCCCCTGAAGTCTGCAGTTAGAGACCTGGCCTCTGGCACTTCATCTCCTGGGAGGGCTGGCCACCTCCAGAGCAGGCCTTATATGTGGGTTCTTCCTCTGTCCCTTGGGAAGTGAATTCTGTAGGCAGCCGCAGTAGGAGGCAGTGGAGGAGAGGAAAGGATCGGGTCCCCCTCCCCCCCTCACACACACACCCAGTGACCCAAAACAACTCCTTTCTGGGAGGAAAATCTACGGTAAATTCAGCCTTTCTTGGTCTGATTTCTGGGATGACATTTTAAACCCTGACCACCAGGGAGTGCGGCTACTCCACAGTCATATTTTCAGGGGGCACTTTCTGCTTAAGAGAGAAATCTGGGTGGCACTTCATACAATCCAAAGGACATTTTACTCCTGTGAAATCTCGGGAGTCTGCAAAGATCTACTCTTCTTTTGGTTAGGGTCACCAGGCCAGGCTCCCTCCTCCTGCTACCCAGTGAAAGGAAAACAAAAACGAGGCAAGAAACCCCCAAACCAAAGACCCCCAAACCAACCAACCAGCCAACCAAACAATACCAGCTGGGCACCCCTCTGTCTCACCTGCACCAGATGGAAGGGTATCCTGTGTGGGCCCAGAAGGTGCCGGAGTCTGGCTAAATTTGTCTTGGCAGACTGTCTCGTAAGGGTCGCTGAACACCAAGTGGTATTATATTGTTGTCACAGTCACTTCAGGGTGGCTGTAACTGTTGGGGACTTGGATATGGAGGCTTAGCATGAAGGGCAATGACCTATGTAACTTTGCTTTCGTCAGAACTGGACTCCAATACTTTGTTTCACCAGAAGAGTGCAATTTAGCTTTAGGGTTATTTGTTTAAGGTGCAGTTCTCAATTTTTACCACCAAGAGGCGCAACTGCTCCACATACGAGCACAAACTCACGCTAAAAGCTACGAATTTAAAAATAACATTGACATAGTTATTACTTGCTTTATTCTATATATCCTTCATATCAGTTCTGAAATTTAAGCCAGTACTGTGTTATGCAGATAAGAATCCAAGATTTGCTCTTCCAGAGGACACAGGTTCAATTCCTGGTACCCACATGGTAGCTCGCAACTGCCTGTAGCCACAGTTCCATACCCTCTCCCTAGCCTCTAAGGTCACCAGGCACACACATGGTGCACAGATACATACACAGGCAAAATACCCAAACACATAAAATAAACTAGCAATTAAAAAGAAGCTGGAGAGATGGCTCAGAGGTTAAGAGCATTGGCTGCTCTTCCAGAGGATGCAGGTTCAAGTCCCAGAACCCAGAACTGTCTGTAAATCCAGTTCCAGAGGATCTGACACCCTCACACAGACATACATGTACACAAAACGTCAATGCACATAAAATTAAAATAACTAAGTGTTTGTTTGTTTGTTTGTTTTCAGTCCAAGATTCAAAATCAGGTCTGTGCATCTGACTTCAAAACCCACCTTTAGCCTCAGCCTCGATGGAGGGGAGGTAGAAGCTCATGGCTGCACGGGGATGGCAAGCCCGGGAGCCGTCTTTTTGCGTGTGGCTAGCAGATGGAAACCCCTCTTTGGCGGAGCACCGTTTCCACTTAACCACACTCTTCGCTAAGCTCTCTTGCATGGTACCCTGCTTTCTTTCTGTTCCCAATCCCGGGGCACTTGAATTCATAATTCCAGTTGTGATCACACAGTTTACTGGCACAGTTATCCCGACATTTTGTGGACCAGCATCAGAACGTGAGGGTGGAGTTTGGGAGGCAAGTAGAAAAGATAACTATGGCTAACTGTCATGCTGGAGATGTGGGGAGGTGGCCTTGAGCAGTGTTCACGTCTGTCATTGTTAAGCCTTACACTGTCATGGAAGGGATTGAATGTCCCCAAATTTACACGCTGGAGTCCTGGTGCCCAAAGCCTCAGAATGTGGAGCCTTAGGGATGGGGCTTTAAAGAGTGGTTAAGTTAGACGAGGCTGTTAGTGTGGGCCTGGACTCAGTCCATCTGATTTCCTCATGAGATGAGACTTGTACATACAGAGAGACTCCAGGGGCAAGATGCGAGGACAGAGGTAGAGGGCTGGGAGGGTGGAGGTGCAGGGGGCTGGGAGGGTGGAGGTGCAGGGGGCTGGGAGGGTGGAGGTGCAGGGGGCTGGGAGGGTGGAGGTGCAGGGGCCTGGGAGGGTGGAGGTGCAGGGGGCTGGGAGGGTGGAGACAATCGTGTTAAGTGAATGAAGCCAATCTCAGGATGACAAATAGATGTTTTCTCTCCTCTGCGGCTCCTATGGTTCATATGGCTACATAAACTCATGTATGACACAGGATGTGAAAGTGGAAGTGAAACTCTTTAGGGAGACAGAGGGGCCTGATGGGAGGGAGAGGAGAGAAGAGGGAAGGGAAGGGGAGGGAGGGAGGAGGATCAAGGAGGAACAAGCTCAACATATCTGTGTCTGTAAATACAAATTAATTGATTAAAACACAGACCCACTGGGTATGGTGGGGCACACTATAATCCTGGTGCTAGGGAGGCAGAGGCAGGTGGATCTCTGTGAGTTTGATGACAGCCTAGTCTGCACACTGAGTTCTAGACCAGCAATGGCTACATAGTGAGACCCTGTCTCAAACAACAACCCCAAAACTGGGGCTGGAGAGATGGCCCAGAGGTTAGGAGCACTTGTTGTTCTTACAAAGGACCCATGGAGGCTCACAACTGCCTGTAACTCCAGTTCCAGGGGATCCAATGCCCTCTTCTGACCTCTGAGGGCACCAAGCATGCACGTGGTGCACAGACATACGTGAAGGCAAAATACTCAAACATGTGGTGATATTGTGTCTCCCAATATATTGTGCACCTTAATAAACTTATCTGGGGTCAGAGAACAGAACAGCCTCTAGATAGACATAGAGGCTAGAAAATAGTGGCACACACACCTTTAATCCTAGCATTCTGGAGATCCGGATCTCTGTCAGTTCTCTGTGAGTTCAAAGCCACACTGAAAACAGCCAGGCATGGTGACACACGCCTTTAATCCCAGGAAGTGATGGCAGGAAGCAGAAAGGTATAAAAGATATGAAAAACAGGAACTAGAGTCTGATAAGCTTTTAGGCTTTTGAGCAGCAGTTCAGCTGAGATCCAGCTGGATGAGGACACAGAGGCTTCCAGTCTGAGGAAACAGGATCAGCTGAGGAACTGGCAAGGTGAGGTAGCTGTCTGTGGCTTGTTCTGCTTCTCTGATCTTCCAGCGTTCACCCCAATACCCAGCCCCAGGTTTGTTTTTATTAATAAGACCTTTTAAGATTCATGCTACACAAACATATAAAAATAAAAAAACTAAAAAATGTAAAACAAAAACACCCCTAAACCAGCAAAATTCTCTGCTGTATGTGTACATGTTCACTGTAAGAAGTCAAAAATCACGGGCAAGGCGAAGAAAAGAAAGGGACTGGAGAAACGGCTCGGGGTGGAGGGCATGGTGCTCTCACTGTTCTTGCAGGGCGCGCATGGCGCACGCCTTTAATCCCAGCACTCGGGAGGCAGAGCCAGGCGGATCTCTGTGAGTTCGAGGCCAGCCTGGACTACCAAGTGAGTTCCAGGAAAGGCGCAAAGCTACACAGAGAAACCCTGTCTCGAAAAACCAAAAAAAAAAAAAAAAAAAAAAAAAAAAAGTATGATTCCAAGCACCCAGACTGCTATGTTCACAAATCTGTACTCATTCAATCTACACATAAGTTTTAAAAAAAAGTTTTGGCTAGGCTGGAACATGCTATGTAGACCAAACTGGTCTTGAACTCACAGAGATCCTCCTGCCTTTGCCTCTGGGGTGCTGGGATTAAAGGTGTGTGCCACCACACCAGCCTCTGTTTAATTTTTTAAGGGGCCTTTCCTCATCTCCAGATGGACAGCAGGCCTGCTTGCTATTCTTGTGTGTTTGGCTCTTCTGCCCATCATCACAACTCAAGACTTCAGAGTATCTCTGGGAATCCTAGTTTAATGTGTATTTTTTCTGGATTCCTTCCCCAACGCCATCTGAATTCCACCAATACCAACCAATACAAACGTCCATGGAGCCAAAGTAAGTATGTGGAAGCCTGTGTGTGTGTTCTACTGTGTGTAGGACATGCTGGCAGTGTACAAGGTGTCCCTAGGCTACCATCTTTCCCCCAATCACCTTCTCACCATCTTCCTGTCCCCCCCCCCCCACTGCCTAGCACCTCTCCTCATGGTTTTCTGGAACAGTCTCAAAATTCCCTCTGGAAGGCCACATCCATAGCTCTCAGTCATGATGGGCACATGATGGTTGACCTCCAGCATGTAGGCTTGAGCTAATTGATTTTGGACAACAGAACTGATTGATCGCTAATGTGCGGCTAGAGAGATGGCCAAGCAGGTAAGAGCACTGTCTGGTCTTTTTTGCACGTAAGTTTTTTCCAGTATCCAAAAACAGATCATTTGCATGCTAGCTAATGAATGAGTTAACATGTTACCCAGGATGCATGGCTGTGTGGTGTGTGTTGTATGAATGTGATGGAAAAATGTGTACAAGATATACTTCTGTGTCTGGGGTGTGTATGTGTGTTTGTGTGTAGGAGCTATTTGTGGGCAGTATGTTTATGTATGCAGTATGTGTATATATACTGTGTATGTATACATGTTTAAGAGTATTTGCTTTCACATGGTGTCTGTGCATGTGGAAAATATGTATGTGTGCTATGTGTGCATTTGGTATGTGTTATACACTCATGAACTCTGTGTAGTGTGTCTGATACATCCATGTGTGGGTTTGATATGCATGTGGGTGTATGTACTTTTGTAGTATTTGAGTGCTGTGCATGTTATCACACATGAACACTAGCCATACATATGTACTATTATGAATACCATATACACATATGTCCTGCACTCACCACATTGTTGTGGGATATTTGTACACTGTGTGAGGATGTATTACTATAATTGCTGTAATAAAAAGCTGAATGGTAATAGCTAGGTAGGAAGCTTCTGGGCAGAGAACTCTGGGAGAAAAAAGGCGGAGTCACCAGCTAGATGAGGAGGAAGCAGGATGGGCAGTGTGGAGAAAGGTAACACCACGTGGCAGAACATAGATTAATATAAATGGGTTAATTTAAGTTATAAGAGCTAGTTGAGAACAAGTCTATGCTAAGGCCGAGCTTTCATAATTAGTAAGAAGTCTCTGTGTTGTTATTTGTAAGCTGATGGCCCAAAGGTCACTCTGACTACACCACATACAACTATGCACAGCACGCATATACTAATGTGCACCCCCAAGTGCATATGGACATCACAAATACAGTGTTACATACAAATGCACACATGCCAGCTGCGTGCATCTTACCTCACATGGGAAATCCATAGGGACGTTACTCACCTCCTACCACCTCTGTTCTCACACCATACACAGACGCCACAGTCCACCATCATCACTGTGCAGTTAGTGAAGGCTTGGGCCCCAGAACAGACGTGCAGAGGTGCAGGACGGAGTATAAGTACATATCTCAACAGAGGGTTACTGACCTGCTCCACATGAAAGGGCCTCTCACAACAATGTGGTCTCCACAACCCTTGATGAGACCCTTTGTCGTGGAGCCAGGCAGGCTGGGGGTTCTGAGAATGGGAAGTTCAACATACTGGAGCCAAGTGTCAGTCTTAATGGTACCTTAGATGGAACCTTAACCTTGGCCCCAAGGACGGTCCTAAGCTAATTAAGCCCAAGCACTAACTCTGACACCAACCCCACAACCGCGCTTCTAGCCCAATACCAACCCCAATGCATCCCGCCCCCAACCCTAATCCAATCAAAATCCCAGCTATAACTCCAATCGAACCTCAACTTCAACTTTTAACCCTAGCCCAACCCCAAATCCTACTCCAACTCCAACTCTAATCCCAGTCCAAACCCAACCCTAAGCACATCCCATTGCCACCTACACCCTAATCTCTGGTTCAGGCACACCTCAGATGCCACCTCCCCAAGGAAATCATCAAGATCTCAGATGGACTGAATGGCCCTCTCCTGGCTTCCCTGTTGGCACCAGGCACATGGTTGGTATTTTTAATTTTCTGTGTATGTGACTTAGTATACAAGGATACAACTTTATTATTAGCTAACATTAGTGTTCCTGAAGCCACTAGAGGCAAAATCTGTGCCCCTTTTTGACTGGTGTCCCTGGGGTCCAGTGGGGACAGGCGGGGTAGCTCTGAGTTTCATTCTTGATGAACAAGCAGAGTGTGTTTGAGTGTCGAGAACACTGAAAATTCTCATGCGTGTTGCCCACACTCTAATACGGATAATCTTCTGGGTCCCTCCCGAAGGAAGATGTCACTGGACCATTGCAGGGCCAGCCATGCCTTCCTGTGGGGAAGGAAGACAGTAGGAATAATTGTCTCCTGCTGGGGTCTCCTCCTGGCTGTGGGGAAGGATGGACAGATGGGCTCAAGCAGGAGCCCGACTTTAGGAAAGGAGGGGAGGCCCCTGGGACAGTGGAGCTAGGCTGCTGTGGCACTTCAAGGTTTTCTCAATGACAGGCTATGGCTCTTAGGTCCAGACCGCAGACTGGCCCTGGCAGTGGAGGGCGCTACCGCTGTGGGAGTTCCCGGCCCATGCCACAGCTGTGGGATGCAGAACGCAGGAACAACCCACAATGCTGGACTGGGTGCCCCACGGGGTGTGGCTGTGATCACTGTAGAATGGAGTGGACAGGAGTGGACTCCACCTCCCAGGGGTTAGGTTTGGGCCGGTGTTCACAGGCTGAAATTTGTATGTGCAGAAACGACAGTTGTGGGCATCATGGATGTGGCCCTACTGTGGCCGTGAACTCAGCTGGCATCTGGAGTCTTCATCTGTAGAAACACACAGGACCTTAGATGCAGAGTCTGATTGAGCGGGGCTCTCAGAGCGGAGGGAGGCATTGGGGCAGCAGGCTGGCAGCTAAGGGAGGACCAGGCTCCTGGACCCTGCGCAAGCTGCCTCCACAGTGAGGCTTCTCCATTGCTGAGGCATTGGCTGAGGGCAGCTCTGGAGGTTCTTTGTCCCCTCCCCTCCCTTCTGGGACAAAGGTGTCACTATGAGTGGGAACAGCTGCCAGTAAAAGGGACCTGGGGGACGTCAACAACACCCACTACATTTGGTGCTACATGCCGCATGTCTGCCCCTCACCTCTCTGCCTCCCAGAGTCATATGTTGGAACCTTAGCCTTCAATGTCATAGGATGTGGAGGAGGGGGTTGTGGAAGACCATTAGTTCTAGGGATGAAGCCCTCATTATTGGGATTTGTGCCCTAATAGACCCAAAACATTTGCCTGGACCTCTGCCATGTGAGGGCGCAAGGCAGGTGTCTATGACTGGAAATTCGGCCCTCACCACCATCTTGGCCTTACCAGCCTCCAGAGCTGTGAGCAAAGATGTCTTTGGTGTGAGCCCACCTACGTACTCTGTTATGGTGGCTCAAATGGAAGAAGACAGTTGGCATTCATTTCAGCACCCATGAGGCCAGCCCAGGTATGCAAAGTGCTTGCAAATGACCCCAACAGCCTGGCAGGACAATGAAGTGGGGCACACCTTGCTGGACCCTCGTGGCCTCAGGTTCTGCTGACTGGGACTACCTTTGTTGGTCTAATGGTGTCTTGTAAAAGCGAGAGATGGCTCTTCAACTGTGGAAGCCATCACCACGGCACTAACGAGTTCCACAGAGAAAGGAAACTGTAGCTTCATTGAAGGTTTGTGTTCCACATTGCTGGGCTGGGCTGATGAGAGGTGACTGACTTTGCTTGGGATTTTCTTCTGTCTTTTTCCCAGGAGGATTACAACATGCCCTTGAGAGGAAACTGCTCTCAGCAAGTCTGCACTTACATCTAGGCATCCTCTGAATGAAGGGTGTGGCCCGCGGGGAGAATGAGAGGTTCCGAGATGATGTAAATGTGGGGCTGCTCTGTCTAGAGCAGGACACCTGCCCCTGTCTCAAAGAGCTGGGTCAAACACTGGGAAACCAAACCAAGGTCTGTGTCACAGGGTGTGACAGCAGCCTCCCAAACCCTCCCTGCCAGGCCACTGTTATTCTTCAGAGTTCAGCTTGTGACAATTATTACCTTGAAGTGTTACCACCTAATAGCTGCTGGGGAGCCTGGGTTAAGGCATCTCTGGTCTAGGATGCTTCCTGAAGGAAGGTTTGAAGGAAACACTCCTGTCCCTTGGGCTCCGACCGTCACTAGCTTACCTGTGTTTATGAGGGGGGACTCCATGCACAGAACCCCACTCATCACTGCCAGGAGCCTGTGGCTCTGTCCCATTACTGTTTTCTCCTCAGACGTTATGTTCATGTCTACATTGTGCAGTCAGCTCTATTTCACACTGACATCTTTTTAAAAAGTTATTTCTCTTTATGTGGTACTAACAATGGAAACTTGGGTGTTTGGAATGCTAGGAAAACAGAGATACATCCCAGCCCCACAGTGAAATCATACAAAATCTGACTACGCATGTTAAAACACTAATGTTTCCAGAATGTGCTGACATCTGGGGACACTCTTTAGCACCTGGGATTTTACCAATGCTTTTCAGTGGCTGGAGAGCTAGGTCTCATCTGGAAAGCCCAAAGTTGACCCTCTCATGTACCTTCACACACAGAGCATTTACTCTGTGCCACAAAACTGAGAGAGTTTTGTATCTCCTCTGTCCACACCATAGCTGAGGTCAGGGATGTGTTTTGCCCATACACAGGCCCTCATGCTGGTGAGTGGCAGGCAGGACTCTGCTCCGAGTCTGCCCTCAGAAGAGACTCTGACCTAGGGAATCCACCACCACATGCCACTTCAGGAGTCCAGGCCTGGCTCAGATGCAGGACCAGTCTTACAGCCATGGAATGAACACAACTTGGTCATGATGTATGATCTTCTTAATGTGTTCTTAAATCTCCTTAAAAAGTTATAGTTACATTATTTATTTGTGTGTAGAAGTCAGAGGACAACTTCTAGGAATCAGTTCCTTCCATCTGCCTGGGACTCAAACTCAGATTGTCACATTGGCGGCAGGCACCTTTACCAGCTGAGCCATCTTGCTGGCCCTTAATGTGTTCTCGAATTCTATTTGCAAAAACGTTATTGTGAGTTTTTGTATCTATGTCATCAGGGACACTGGTGTACCATTCCTTTATTTGTTGTTTCTTTATCCGGCTTTGGGGATAGGCTAACCAGGCCGGGGTGAAAAAGTGTGGGAAGACACAGGGTTGCTTGCCACTTTTCAGAAGTTTTATTACAAAGAGGTCTGAGCGAAGCACTGGGGTACCGGGACGGACATTGCAAGGGCCAGGAGACAGCTGCAAACAACACAAACCAAAGCCAGACCCCAAACCACACACATGTAAGGAGGAACCACAGCGTTGTTCTCAACTTTTCTTCATAAATAGATGACCAAAATTGTTGCTGGCATTTTTAAATAGGTGGATATGTGATATATAAAAAAAAGAAAAAGAGGAGGAGGAAAAAGAACATGAAGACGAGAAAGAAGAGGAGGAATAGGAGGAGGAGGAAGAGGAGAAGGAGAAGAGGAAGTAGAAGGAGGAGAAGAAGAAGGAGAAGGAGAAGGAGAAGGAGAAGAGGAAGAAGGAGGAGGAGAATGCCCCTGGGTGTGGCTTAAAAGCTCCCGTTCTCTGTGTGCAGATAAGAATCAGTTTGACAGCTTCTGTGCACATGTCTCCCTTAAGATAAAACTTAAAAAAAAAAATGTGCTAAAGGTCTTATAAAATGTTTTTTTTCTTTTTCTTTTTCTTTTTTCTTTTTTTTAACCTTAAAGGAAACTTTCTGTCTCCCCACAAAATAATCTCACAGGTGTCTTCAGCACGTTTCTAAAACAGTGAACTACTTACACGGAACCCACAGCGTGTGGGTTTCAGCATCTTTTGTGTACACCGAGAGTACACCTGTGGCTGGCCCAGCATCTGGGGTGGGTGTCTGTTGCTAAGCAACCTGGAGGTGGGCAGCCCGGTGAGCTTGGGCTGGGGCCAGAAGTCCAGACGCAGGGGACTGTGTGCAGGCCAAGGAGTGGGGTCCACGGCTACCCTGGAGCAAGCAGGTCAGCGGGCAGAAGGTTCCTGTAGGTTCTTTGGGCTGGTGGTGGGCGGTGGACTGCCTCTGCAGAGTCTGGTGGGAGGTCGAGGGAGAGACTCAGCCCTGGGGCATGGGTGTATCACTGCTCTCGCTGGCCGGTCACCCTGCCTGCTGCCATGGCCTCTCTCTTGTGGTCAGCCCTTCTGGCTCGGAGCAGTGCCCTCCGGAGAGCCTCAGGGAGGGAGGGGAGGCGGGATTAGGTGAGGTAGAGCGATTTATCCCTGGGGAGCAAGCTGCAGGAGAGAGTAGGGGCCGTCAGCTACTGGAGCCCACCCTGGTGTCCTGGCCCTGTGTCCCTCACTCTGATCAGCTGTCCCTAAGGTTGAAGAAGGGGCTGCCCATCAAACAGAACCAAGCATCCATCCTGGTGTCCTACCAGGGACTATCTAGTTTTTTGTTTTGTTTTGTTTTTTAAAATTTACTCTTCATGTCTGTTGTGGTTTTGTTTGTTTGTTTTTATTTTTTTTGAGACAGGATCTTAGGATCTTATGTATTCCAGGCTGGCCTTGAACTCTCGGTCCAGTTGAGGATGAGATAGAACTTTTGATTCTCAGGCTTCCATCCCAACCTCCATCCTGAGTCCTGGGAATTTGAGGTATGCATCACCACACCAGGTTTAGGCTGGACTGGGGACCAAACCCAGGGCTTCATGCATTCTAGGCAAACACTCTGCCAACTGAGATATGCCTCAAACACCCCCACCATGTCTGCTTTTAGTCACAACATCATTTGTTTACTTCAAACAGAATTACAGGAAGGTAGACACCTTTCTGTCTTTAGAATACAACACAGGGCAAGCCAGATACAGTGTCCTATGCCTGTGTGAGGATGAGGCAGGAGGCTCACGAGTTCAGAGCTAGCCTGGGCTACATAGAAAGACTCCACATTTAATAAGAATGTGCTGCTGTGGATCAGACATTCTCACTCAGGGGAGAAGAGACAGCCTTAGGAAGTTCAGACACAAAGTACTTACTCCTCCTCGGCCCTGACTTTGGGAAGGGAAACAGAAGGAAAAGGGCTGGGGGAGAGTCCATGCCTGCTGGGGCTATGAAGGGAATCCCTGCCCGCCTGAGTCTGCACACCTGCAGAGGCTCTCCCTAGAAGGTTAGAAGTGGAAGCCAGGGTGAGCGAGGTTCATGACGTGCTGGGAGCACTCCTAGGCTGGGCAAAGTAAGAAGCCCATGCTGAAGGGCTGGTGGCCAGGGATGGGGGACACACTGCCTGGTGATGGCGATGGCCACTGTCCACTAGATACTCATACCTCACTCTCTATTTGTGAAAACGTGGGATGAAAGGAGAAAAGGCATGAACCAGGGCCAGCCTCAGTTTCCCAAATGACCTTGGCATCCATTCAGCTGCGCCCCCTAGAGCTTTGCTCTGCTCTGTGTTGTTCCCAGTACTCTAAGCATCCACCACCTGGGGTGACAGTGCCTACTTCACATTCCCCCAAATGTCTCCCTGTCCTCCTGGCCACCCCTGCCCCTATCAGGAATGGACAGTGAAGGGGTCTGGGGAGGACTGACCTGCAGGTGCCGAGGCCGCGTTCCCCGCTGGGGTAACTCCCATCCCAGTCCCCGCTGCTGGAAGGGTTGGATGGGCCAGGTGAGCGGGAGCCAGAGCCACTGGGAAATTCAGAGATGTGTGGGAAGTCCTACAGGGGAGGGAGGGGGCGGTGAGCAGAGGAGAGAGGAAGCGGGGCCTCTCTGGCAGCTAGCGTCATCTTTGTGTGTTTGAGGGTGTCTGCACTCCAGAGACATGTCCTGGGTCTACACAGAATGACTACTCTGCCTCTTCCCCCTTCTGCCTAGTGGAAGATCGTTGGGAAAATTCAACCTGAGGTGATTGTGTGGCTCAGTGATACAGCACCCGCCTAGTGTGTGAGAGACTCTGGCTTCCACCCCCAGCATGACAAAGAAAAACAGAAAAGAAAGAGTGAAAAAGAAAATCCAACCCCTATCCCAGCTGAGTCGGTGTGGTGATTTTGCTTTTGAGTATTTCCTTTACCGGGCTTCAGTTTCCCAATCTGTAAAATGGGGTTACTGTGCTGCATGCATATTTTGGAACCATTGGTGGAACCATCACTGGAGACTAGGGCTTTGGAGATCACTAGGAGCTGGGACAATCTGGCAGAGGTCACAACTGTCTAAGAAAAGGATCTGGAACAAGGCTTAGCCAGCAACTAGTCCACTGCCTGAGGTAGCCAGTGTCTCTCAGGGTAGGTGTTCTGGACCGATTTCAGAGAACTGGAAACTGAGGCTCAGAAAGGTACAATGCCATGGCTGAGGTTGTACAGCTGGTGAGTGGCCCGGCCAGGATCTGACCTCCCCCCTCAGCTGCCTTCCCTTTTAGTGAGAGTCACAGGAGGCTGTTGCTTGGTCCTGCTTACCTGTGGCCCTGGAGGCGAGGGGCTCATCGCCAGCTGCACCTGGAGTGCCATGGAGGCAGGTAGAACAGGAGGCTGAGGGGCTGGGGACATGCTGAGAGGTGGGCTGAGAAGGGCGCCCTGCGCGTGGGGGGGCAGTGGCAGCTGCTGGTGCAGTGAGGGGCTGAGAGGGAAGGAGGGTGGGGGAGGGGACGTGCTGAGGCCGGGCAGCAGGGCCTTGGAGCCCAGCGTTCTGGCAAGGCTGGCAGGGGAAGCTCCACTGCGGAAGGCTTGCAGGTCGGAGGGCGTCAGGAAGGAAGCCAGGCCGGGCATGGCGTACATGGGCTGCTTGGGTGGGAGCATTTTGGCTGGTGGGTTTGCCTGAGCGTTCTTGACCTCGCCTTGGTCCGGAGGGCTCTGGAGGAAGATGGAAGCCAGGGATAAACCAAGGATAAGGCAGAACCTGGACTGTCGACCAGGTAGGTCTGCAGCCTGCAAGGCCTCTGGGTAGCTTTGTGTTGTGCTAAGTGGTGGGGTGTGAACGAATAAGCCATAAGTGTTCAGGGGCCTTCGAGTACACGGCTTTGATCAGCCAGTCAGCCCCACCTTTACCCTCAGGTGGGCTCCCCTGCCAGCATGGTCCTGCTATTCTCACCAATGCCAGCAATGAGCCATGCTCTGTTTCTGCCACCCTCAGCCTCCCCCTTTGCTCATGCAGGCCTCTCAACTTTGTAAGCACCCTTTGCTTGGCCCTTTACAGCCCAACCCGGGCGGCATTTCCTTTGCACCAGCCTCCAGGACAATACTCCGCCTCCTTTTGGGCCCCAGACCCACACCTGGCCTCTGTACTTCTGGTGTGGACAGAGAGGTAGAGGGCATGGCCAGGAAGGAGTTAAGACAGCAAAGCTGGGTTTGAACCTACAACAGCCACTCAAATGGTCAATCCCAGGCTCATTGCTGGGCCCCCTGAGTGCTAGCCCTTCTTGCTGAAGGAAGTCAATGAAATGGCGGCTTCACGTGAAGCCGGCCACACTGGAGGAGCTCCCAAGGTGTGACACACAGGTGCCACTCATCCTCTCCGAGGCCTGTGGTACCCGCTGTCCCTAGGAGCCCCGGCCTTCGCTCTATCCCTCCCGTGGTGCACTCTCCTCAGGACATCATCGCCTAGGGATGAAGTTACCTTGGAGACGAGGCTCGCTCTGTAGGCCGCCAAGGCTTTCAGGTACTCCTTCTTGGCCGCTTCGGTCTTCCTCTTATACGCCTGAAAGATTCGAGACATGGGCAACTCTGGAGAAAACGTCACAGAGGAGCCACAGTGCAGAGGCTGGGATGCCAAGTGGCGATTCCAGGGCCGTGCATGGACGAAGGTTGTGGGGTCATAAGCTGGGTCAGTCGCCCACTGGTCCCTCTCTGGTAGAGTATCGCACCGGGAGTGTAGAGGCCAGGCTACACGCCCGTTCCTCGGCCATGGTGTTGGCACAAGTGACTCCAGAAGGGCAAGTCACCCAGAAGCCTCTCTTTTGACCCAGGATAATACCAAATCCTAAGACTGCGCTACCTTTGTATCCAGGAAACCTGCTCCTATTCATATTTGCTACAGTTGCCACTATTAGCCTTAGACCTAGGTTTAGAGGTCACTGTGGGAACGGCCCTAGTGTGTTTCACATTCACTCTGGCCATGGCCTTTAAGTAGAACTTTTCCATAACGACTTGGGGCTCAGCCTTGAGACGATTTGGCCAGTGGCATAAGAATAAACTGATGTGGAAGACTTGAAAAGTGCTTAGACTCTGGGATGGCCCTTGGCTGCCCTGGGAACCAGCCTGGTGTGGTGATTTGAATAAAACTGGCCCCTGTAGGCTCATATTCTTGAATGCATAGTCACCAGGGAGTGGTACTACTTGAGAAGGATCAGGAGGTGTGGCCTTGTTGGAGGAAGTGTGTCACTAGGGGTAGGCTTTGAAGTTTCTAAAGCCCATGCCAAGCCCAGGATCTCTCATCTCTCTCTCTCTCTCTCTCTCTCTCTCTCTCTCTCTCTCTCTCTCTCTCTTTCTCTCCTTCTTCTCTCTCTCTCTCTCTCCCCTTCTTCTCTCTCTCTCTCTGCTTGCAAATCAGAGTGTCACTCTTGATAACTTCTTCAGCACCATGCCTGCCTGCCACCATGATCACTGCCATGATGATAGTGGACTAAGCCTCTGAAACCATAAGCAAGCCCTCAATTAGATGCTTTCTTCTACAAGAGTTACCTTGGTCATGGAGTCTCTTCATGGCAACAGAACATGACTAAGACACCTGGCTAGCCTCTGGGACCATGAGATCCACAAGACCCAGCCATCTACCTTCTTGAGGAAGAGTTGCCTTGTGTGTCTCAGCTGGTTGCAGGAGCATAGTCAGCTCTCTTCAAAGGCAGCAGATGAACCACCCTACCAAGCCAGCACGACCCACAACATGAGAAAATGACAAAGGTCTCAGACTGGAAGCTGGCAGCCTCCCTGGCTCTTCCTGCAGCAGCAGCAGCAGCAACAGCAGCAGCAGCACACACAGCATCCAAGGCCAACAGCAAAATCACCATCAGAGACCTCTTCCTAGGAGCAAGACCCCGGCCTGCCACATGAGTGAGATCAGAAATGTGGGAGGATTACTCTCTCCTGGAGCAGCTCTCAACCAACGGCTAGCAAAGCTGGGGTTCACCCAGCACCCTCGCAGCTCAGGTGGGTCAACAAAGACGAGGGGTCTATGTTGGCTCCAGAGCTCCTCTTGCCCACAGTGGGAATTCCCTGGCCATGTCCTCTGCCTTCCCCTGTCTCTTGTCTCTACTTCTTTCCAGCAGGTCTTAGACCATCTCTTAAACTCCCGGCACTAGACTATTCCACAAAGTCTCTACATTGCCAAACAGGACAAAGGACACACCTAACTCACACCCATGATCCAGGTCTCTACCCTCAGCTTGCTACAGTTCTGTGCTTCCCACGTGCCCACAGACAGCATCTCCACTCCTCGACATGCGAGACAGGGTCCTAATGAGTTCCCCCCACACCCTCCACTTTCAAAAGAGCCAATGGATGGTGACTCCCGGGTGTTGTAAAGATGTAATGAGGTGATGGAGGGGGGATCCCTGTGGGGCTTAGCCTAGGCATACTCCAAGCATGGTAGTCAGTAGGTAGGGAAGTCTGGGCTCAAAGAGGTTAGGTAGTCAGTCTGAGGTGACTAGCTGGTAAAGCATTTCCAATTGCATGAGCCAGCTCTGATCCCTTCTACCTGGAGGCCTTCGGAGAGACCACATGGGCAGTGGAGATGTAAGGTCTGAGTTGAGGGGACTGCTAGATGTGGATGGAGATGTGCCCTGGTTTACGGATGGGGAGGCAGGAGCCCGGCGAAGGCAGTAGTGCACAGTACTGGAGGTCATCGGGGATGGAAGGGACATTGCTTCCCAGCTTACAGACGAGCCTCTTGTGGGAACCTCTAGTCCCAGAGGCCAAGCCTGATATCTTGGTCCAGTGCCCAAGGTCTCAGGGACAGTTTGGAAAGGGGTGGAGGCTCACCTGTTTCTGCTCTTCTCCCAGGCTATCCCACATGGAGGCCACTATTTTGGAGACATCCCCAAAGGTGGCACTGGGATTTTGCCCCTTGATGGCGGCTTGGGTGTCTCTGAAGAAGAGAGCGTAAGCCGATACAGGCTTCTGTGGCTCATTGGGGTCTTTCTTCTTCTTCTTCTTTGGGTTCTTGGCCTTTTTACCTGGGTCTGCTGAGGGTCTCTTCTCGCCCGAGATCTGCCAGAGGAGAGGAGTCAGTAAATTGAAGAAGTCAAGGGTTCCTAGTCCAAGCGACTCGAGCTAACCTCGGGTCAAGCTAGGCTTTCTTAGCAGCTTACCTCAGACCCACCCAGCCTTGTTCTCTCTCAAGCAGTGAAAGGGCTTCCCCACCAGAGGTTTATACCCAGGCAGATTGGCCAACACTGTCATGCATTGGAGGAGGGTGGCAACAGACGCATACACACAGGTAGGCATACATGAACACATGGACCAGACAACAGATAGATGGGTGCACACACACACACATACACACATACATGTAGATGGAAATAGACACATGCACATAGATGTAGAGATACAGGGAGACAGACACAGACAAACAGAACAATACACAACTACACATACAGACACAGATCTCAGCGACAGAGGGACCCACAGGCATGTAGAGACAGACAGATGCCCATGCACCCTGGGTAGCAGCCTGAGATGTAGGTTTAACTTTTTAGGGAGAAGCAGCATGTGTGTTCATTCAGAGAACCTTGAAAGTCCCCAGAGACCATCGAGCCAAGAACACTAACTTGGTGGCGAGGCTGGCCAATGCCCTAGACTGCCATAAAATCAGCACTCTGGGACTTTCTACTCCTCCCTATGGACAGATGCCATTTATCATTCTGTCACTTCAAAATCTAAACAAAAGCCTTTCCTGTTTTTCTAGCACTCTGGTCCCTGCCGTGTTAACATCTGTCTTTGCAGACTTACAAAGTCTCCTGACCAACACTGAAGAATGAAGAGGCCCCAAGCCAGGCATGGTGGTGTATGCCTGTAATCCTTGTATTCAGGAGGCTGAGGCAGGAGGATTGAGAGATTAAGGCCAGTAAGGGCAGCATAAAGAGACCCCCATCTCACAAAGTGAAAATAAGAAACCAAGGGTCCATTCTCCTAGACAATGAAGTGGTCTTCTGTGTACCTGTTAGACCCTTGTATCTGCAAGAATAAGGTCCAGCCTCTGGGGGCCTGTTTCTAGGGTCTAACTCCATGTTCTTCTCAGTTATTCTGCCCCTCCCCATCATGATCATAAGTAATATCCAACTAGTGCCTCTGATTATAAAGGGTAGGCCACCTTCACTTCACTTCAGTTGTGATTCTAGACAATGGTTTCCCCCTAGGACTCTGGTGTTGGTAAGGGCGAGGGTAACATGGCTGCCGCCCAGTCAGAAGACTCGCCTGAACAGACTCTAGGGCCATGGTCTCAAACACAATTGACTTAGGGTTTCCAGGATGAGGAGGCATTGGGATTTCCTTCATAGACTCCAGTTGTTCTCTCTGGGGACTCTTAGGCTAAGGAGGTACTGGGGCCTTTGAACCAAGCCCTGGATCCTAAGTGAGGTCTGTGCTTCTGCATGCCAGCAAGATGAAGGCAGCAAGATCAACAGATGGCAGGTTCTGGGCCAGTGGCTAGACTCAGACCTCATGCCGGAGAGGCCGGGAATCTGGCAGGGCCTGTGGCAATGCTGGTGCTGTTCCAAGTGTCCCTGGGAGACTCTCCAGGCTTTCAGACCTTCAGCCCTTGGTGAGGCCTTGGCAAGGTGAGGACTGAAAACAAGTCTCTTTGCTCTTTGTGTGTGTGCGTGTGTGTTTATATGTATGTGTGCGAGTGCACATGCATGTGCATACGTGTGGGTGTGGAAGACAGCAGTTCATCTCAAGTGTAGTTACTAAGGTAGTACTGTCTACCTCTTTTTTTTTTTTTTGAGACAAGGTCTCCTATTTGCCTGAAGTGTCCCATTCAGCTAGGCTGGCTGACCAGCAACCCCAGGGATCCTGTCATCTCTGAGTCCCCAGTGCTAGGACTCACGTCCTCTTGCTTGCACAGCAAGAACTTTCCCGTTGCCCCGGTTCTGAAGGCAGGTCCCTTGATTGACAGAGGCCATTGGATATGACATGGCAGTGGTTAAGGGTACATATGCCAGGCCACATTGCAGCCATCTGGGTATGAATTCTGGCTGTACAGCACCGATGTGTTAATTAACTACTCCATGCCTCAGTTTCTCCATCTGCCAAATGGGGATAGTGAATAAATATTACCTACCATGTAGGATTGTTATGAGAACTAGAGGAAGGGTGTTTATTGTGTGCTTATAAAAATGTCTGATCTGTGGGTTACAGAGGGTTTTTGTTGCTGTTATTTGCTTGTTTTTTTGTGAGACAAGATCTTACATGGCCCAAGCTAGCTTTTCTGTGTAGTTAAGAACAACATTGGACTTGAAGGTGACCTTGAGCTTCTGATCCCTTGCCTCTACTTCCTGAGTGCTGAGATTCCGGGCCTGTACCACCACATCTAGTTTATGTGATGTGGGGGGTTGCATCCAGAGCTTGGTGCCTGCTAGGAAAACACTTCACCAGTTGAGCTCTATCTAGACACTAGAAGTGTTCGTTAACTAAAAAAACAAAACAGAAACCACCCCTGAGGCTGGAGATGGAGCCTGGCAATAGAGCACTTGCCTAGCACAGGCAAGGGTTTAAGTCAAGTCCCCAGGAATGTGCAGAAACAAAGGGAGGTAAAATGGGGGGGGGGGGAGGAAGGAAGACATGAGGGAGAGGGGTGAGGAAGAAGAAAATACCCCCAGCCGGCCTGTGATGTAGGCCAAGTTATCCTGAGAATGATGCTGGACCAGGATGAGAAGTACACAGAACCTGGTCAGTTCAGGGCCTCCTGTCATGGACACTGTGGCTGGGCACTGGGCCTCTTCAGGGCCAGCACGTGCCTGAAGGAGAGGGTCTCCAGTAGATTCAGCAGCCACAGCCTGATGCCCCAAGGCCTAGTGCCATCCCTCTGACCAGGGGTCCATGCTGACTCTCGGTTTCCAACAAAGGACTAAGCCTTTCTGGTCTTTTCCAGAGAGACATGATGGCATGACCTGGCAGAGCCCCTTCTTCACTGGGAAGGTACCTTGTAGCTACATCCTTCCACCTCACGCACCTTGAAATGGGCATCTGACTCTTCCTCCTGTGTGGAACTGGATGGAGAGGGAGTCGCTGACTTGCTCCCTGGGGGTGATGGGGAGCTGTGGGCGATGCCACTCCGGATGCCCATCTGGGAGATGAGCTGGGACTGGCTGAGGGCACTCATGTGGCTGGCCAGCATCGCTGGGCGGCCCAGCAGGGGCCCTGGCCGGCCTGAGTCATAGGCAGCTACCTCCGAGTGGACCATCTCCTGGATCTGAGAGAGGACAACATGATTGTGTTAGCCGGCTCTGCCTTGCCAAACGCTGCACCTGCCTCTCAGGCTCAGAGGAGGAGCTTGTGGATGAGAGGTGGCAAGAGGCCATTTTCATGCTGGGCTGTGCTTCCCATAGGGATCTCCACAGGAGAATCTCAAGGTGGAGTTCCGTTCTCCCCAACCTCTGCATGATGCAGAGCACCTGCATTTTGCCACTCTGTTGGCATCCGCCCTGGGCAGATAGATGGTCAGCATGCCGTCCATACAGGAGGTCAGTCCAGCTGTGAATGGATCATCTCATGACACAAGTTCCGTGCTGGGGACGACTCAGCCTTGTTCCCTGTGCCGCAATGAGCAGCCAAGAATACAGATGCTGGAAGCCCACTTCTGAATCCTGGCCCAATCCCTTGCCAGGTGGGTGACACTGGCCAAGTGTGACCTCACTGGGACTCAGTTTCTTCATCTGTAAGATGTATAATCAGACTACTTTCCAGGATTTAGAACAGTGTGAACTCTTGACCCAAATAAACACAGTATAAATGCATGGTTCATTGAGGCTTATGTGAACATTCTTAGAATTATTTTTATTTCCTCTGCATTTGTTATTTACTCTGATTTCTAATGGTAATTGCCCGCATGTTCTCAACTTTTTCTTCATTAAGCAAGCGAATAGGCTTTCTATTTTATGTGGGGTTTTAAAGCTTCTCTTTAAAAGAATCAGATCTCGCTGAGTGGTGGTGGTGCATTTTAATCCCAGCGCTGGGGGGGTTGGGTGGGGGAGCAGAGGCAGGAGGATCTCTGTGAGTTCAAGGCCAGCCTAGTTTACAGAGTGAGTTCTAGGGCAACCAGAGCTGCACAGAGAAACCCTGTCTAGAAAACAACAATAACAATAAAACAACAACAAAAGAATCAGATCTTTGTAGGCATGGTGGCACATGCTTGCCATGCCAGAATAGCCTGAATCACATAGTGAGATCCTGTCACAGACAAACAAGATCTCAAATTGATCCCTCCTCCTTCTCTGTTCTCTATTTAGTATCTAATTTCATCTTTGTTAACCTTTCCTTCTGGCTTATAAAGATTATTGTTGAATCCTCCCCCAATTTTGAATTATATTTCAAAATTCATTTATTTCCCTTTGTTTTATTGTTAATAGTGTTTAGGGACCCAAGAAACTGCTCATTGGGTGACATGCATGTTGTGAGAGCATTAGGACCCTGCTCAGCATGGATGTCAAAAGGGAGCATCCAGGGGATCCTCTGTAACCTTGGCATCAGAGCTGGGAGGTGGGGGAAGGGGAAGTCTAGTGGGAGAGAGGAAGTGGAGGCAGTTGAATCAATCCTGGGGTCTTGGCTAAAATTGCAAGGTCCAGGTTCAGTGAGAGACCCCATCTTGAAAATGAGAGCTAGGAGCCAGGCGTTGGTGGCGCACGCCTTTAATCCCAGCACTCGGATCTCTGTGAGTTCGAGGCCAGCCTGGGCTACCAAGTGAGTTCCAGGAAAAGGTGCAAAGCTACACAGAGAAAGCCTGTCTCGAAAAACAAACAAACAAACAAACAAACAAAACCAAAAAAAAAAAAAAAGAAAATGAGAGCTAGGGAGAGGGCTTGGTGGTTAAGCTTGAGGGTGAAGACCTCCTGTAAATGACAGGTGGACATGGTGGCCCACCTGTAATTCCAGCCTTGAGGGCGGAGACAGAATCTTCAGAGCAAGCTGGCTAGCAAGATTAGCCGTGTCACTGAGCAATGGGTGTGACGGAGAGACCTTTCCTCAGTGAATGAAGTAGAAGGATAATGGAGGGTAATTCCTGCCGTCAAATTTAGACTTCAATATGAACACTCAAACATGCACGCACACTCACAGTCACACACAAGTGCCCACATACATGTAAACATGCACACACACACACACACACACACATGCACGAAAATGGAAAAAGAAACACATGAGAGCAGTAGAAAACCCCGATGCTGACCTCTGGCTTCCCCATACTCACTGTGCACTGTAGGGTGCCTTCAACCTACTCTCCCTGTAATTAAAAATAGTATTCTAATGCTAAAAATGTCCTCGAGTGTTTCTCATAGACTTTACCCTATAAGAATGTTTTTGATCTATTTTATGTGTGTGGGTGTTTTGCCTGCTTTCATGTCTGTGCACCACTCGTGGGCCTGGTGCCCTCGGAGGCTGGAAGACGGTGTCAGATTTCCTGGGACTGGAGTTGTGGATGAGCTGCCATGTGAGTGCTGGGAACTGAACTTGGGCCCATTGCAAAGAGCAATAAGTGCTCTCAACTGCTGAGCCATCTCTCCAGACCCAAAGAATACTGTGTAAGACTTTCGTGATTGATCTCTTTTATATAGGTATTTCATTCCTCAATTTTTTCTTTGTCCTGGAGTTCTAAAGACTACTCCAGCAATTCCTAAGTGGTTCATTTTGCTTCTTGTCACTTGGTCTTGAGTTTCTAATCACAGAAGTGGTGAATGTTTGCACAGTGTACCATTTGTCCTTCTGAGAATTTGTTAAGGTTTTCTTTGGAACACAAATGCAATTAAATTATTGCCTGTTCCAAAGTACTTCCAGGCAAATGGTGGGCTGTGGCCATGATGCAGTAGGGTACCACCTATTGACTAGCATCAATTGTATTGCTTAGCTTCTATTCTTAAATTTGTGTCTCTAATCTCACATGAGCTTGTCTAGGTCAGGGCTTTTAAAACTTTTTTCCCCACTTGTGACCCCTTATTCATCCAAGAAACATTTACATGACCCTGGGTATACAACAGAATGAAACAGGCCTACAAATCAAACACTTAACTGCTGAGAAATTGTGAAGGGATTTATTTGAAACATGTCTTTGGTACACATTTAAAGATGGAGACAAACCTGCATACTAATGATCTGCATGTGTTTATTTACTTTCACATGAAGAATTGAATCTTGGCTGAGCGCTGGTACTTCAGATGGAGGACACCTTCAACATTTTTCAGAGTTGATTAATATTTTGATTTTTATAATCATCAATACTTAAACTGCTTTGCATAAATACATAGCACAGAAAGGCAAAAGTATGTTTAGTACCATTTCAGACACAGTTGGAGATCCTGCCCTAACCCTAAGCCAAAAATCACCAAACAACTTCTTATGAAACATGTCAGCAACTCAAATAGCAATTAAAAAAAAATCAAACATTCTATAAAAGTAGAATCCAAAGATGTACTAATTTATACTTAAATGATGAGGAAGATGGTGGGAAAATATTAAATCTTTGTTTTCCACAATAAAACCATGATTTCTTTTTACATCCTTTTGCCTTTCTGTGCTATGTATTTATGCACTGACAGAGGTCAGAGGACAACTCTGGTCCTGGGTTATCAAGCTTGAAGGAAAGGCCTTTTATCTACTGTTACTATTTTGAGATTTTACATGTTTATGTGTATGGGTGTTCTGCCTTCACGTGTGTCTGTTTACCATGTGTGTTCAATGCCTGTGGAGACCCAGAAGGACTTCAGAAGAAGCAGTTCTTTGTTAGAAATTCAATTCAGCATCTTCCCTGATCCTTACTGAACCCTGACCTCCTGTCCCTTCACATTCACTGTATGTGTCACAGGTTATTTTTGATACAGACTTTTCAAATTAAGCAATTTATGACATGCTTTCTTTCTTTGGTATAGGACCGCCTAGATCTATGTCAAGGGTTCAGGCAGGAGCAAATTCACCAGGAGGAAACATCTGAAGGTTTCTAAAGACATTTTCCACTCTCACAACTGGGGGCCTGCTCCTGATACCTGGTGGGTAGTGGCAAAGGATGCTGTTAAACTCTCTACAGCATGTAGGATGGCTGTCCTCTACCCTTGCCCCCAAACAAAGACTTCTGTGTCCCCAAATGCACATGTGTTGAGGTTGAGCAGCTCTACTCTCCACAGGGCATGTTTTCCCCGAGGAAAATCTCAGCCATGCTCTGTGCATGTTTCTCAAACCTGAAGACTTTACTTTCTCTTTTACTCTCAGGCTGTTTGGAAGAGTGTTTTGTTATCATTGTGATCGGGGGACACGAACCCTAGAATTTTGATTTTTGACTGTACCGAGGCTTCCATTGTGCCTGAGGACAGGACCATGCCTTGCAAAATTTTCATGTAAAATTAAAATAAGGTAGACTCAGGATTGAGAGTTTAGCTCTGGGGGGTGGTGGTGGTACAGTGCTTGCCCTGCATGTGTGAGGCCCAGGATTCAGTTCCTATCACTGTGAAATTAAAAAAAAAAATAATTGAAATCATGTTCAATCTGCCACATTAAAAAAAAATCTCTCAATGTCTATTAAAGTACTGTTTTGACATCAGCTGTGAAAATGAGAAAACTGAGCTGAAGCCTACCACCCGTCCTGTGCCCCACAGGTTCTCCAGAGCATTTGGTATGAACGAATTTTCTTCAGGTGTGCTGATGTGAAGTCATCCAGATGTCCCAGAATGCTCTGCCTTCATGAGGGCTTCTTATTCACAGAAGCATCTTTCGCTCTAATGAAAACGAATGTTTCTGCCTTCCACCCTACTCTATCAGCTGTTGTCATGGTTTCCTTGCTGTTTTCTTCTCATCCTGCATCGTTTCAGATGTGCTTCGTGCAAACAGCATATGGGTGAATGCCGATCTGCAACCCAGCTCTCAATATATTGTGATCCGTGTTAGTACATTCATTGCAAAAACTTGAAAAGTAGGCTTAGCAAGCGAACTTCCTTAACGTGTAGAAGGTTTTATGATCGAGTATCTAAACACCCCTCTTCTACCACCAATTTGTACATGCTCTCTTCTCTCTCTCTCTCTCTCTCTCTCTCTCTCTCTCTCTCTCTCTCTCTCTCTCTGTTTCTCTTAGGCAGGGTCTTACTATACAGTCTAGGAGGCTCTAAATTCTCTTTCCTCCCTCCTCAATCTCTCAAGTGCTGGAATTATAAGTGTGCACCACTGTGCCTAGTTTTTAAATGTTAAACAAGAAATTGATGTGATTTCCTCCAGGGCAAACTGGCTATAGCTTGTTAGGGCACGCTATATTTTTCTTCCCAGCTACCTGCGGCAGAATTCTTCAACCCCATATTTTTGACTTTGTGATGTAGTATCTCGCTGATATTTGATAAATTTAAAGGCATTTAAATTTATTATTATTATTTTTATGTTTTGCAAATACCCCACATGGGAAACATTCTAAGTCTGATCACTGGTGAGACAGAATGCCGTTCATAAGTCAGTTAGGCCACTTGGGTCTGAACTAGTGGGTGTGGACAGTAGCAGAGCTCAAGCTCTTAGGAAGGCTGGGATGTCACACCAAGTCCTGGGTTCGATCCCCAGTACCTCCACAAACTGGTTTTAGTGATGCTTGCCTGTAACCCCAGCACCTGGAGATGGTGGCAGAAGGATCAGAAGTTCAAGGTCATCCTCTGCTATATAGGGAGTTTAATGCCAGACTGGGCTAGAAACTCTCAGAAACAAACCCAACCTAAAACAAAATCAACAAAACTCAATCCTTACTAAATGAGTTCACGATATCCAGCATAAAAACAATTTTACACATTGTGTAACCTAGAGATTCTCATTCTGCCACACGCACGAAATATACAATGTGTAGGAAAATTTGTGATAGACTTTGACATGGACAGATAAATGTTCTTTTGATGTTCTACTGGACCTCAGGGGTTATCTGATTTGATCTGAATGTCACCTCTGAACTTTATCAACAGTGAATAAGTATCAGGTAGAAGGTAACTAATTCTTGTCCATAAAAACACAAATGATTTTTTTCTGGTAGAGATTTAATTGATCCTACTACACTATAGAAAAGATAATTCTAACCATTGTAATATTTTACTGACTTCCTCATTAATAATCAGTTAAATACAGTTTTGATATGTTTACATGTTTTACTAGTGTGAGAGTCATAGTTTTACCCTTAGAAAATTCCACAATAGAGATAATACAGAATATTAAATTCTGGAAAAATCTGGAGCTATTGTAAAGGCTTTCCAGCTGAAGAATGTGAAAATGGCTTATTCACATAACAGAATTCTTCTCAAAGTGAGTGACTAGAGCCACACTCACCAGTGTGGGTGAATGAAGAAGAGTAAGCAAGGAATAAGAGAGGGCTCAGAGGACACAGGCAGCCCAGACCTTTAAATCCACATGTAAGATGTGCAGCATGGCTGTGATGTGTTTCCAGTGGGAGAGTAAAGGCAGCAGATTGGAGGCAGTGAGAGAGAGCTGAACTGGTTCCTACAGCAGCATTTATTCTGTCAAAAGCAGAGTTGATGCAGAAGGGCGATCACAGAGGCTTGTCAAAGCAGAGTGTCCAACTCAAGGGTGATGGGCTCTGGGAAGTCTGACATGCAGAAGTGGCTGGCATCCCCATGGCTTAATTGGCCACATTACATATCATGAAACATTTCACATAAGGTGATGTCAAAGACTGGGGCCCGAATCTCCAGGCTAGCTCCAGGCTCTACATTTCAGCTGCCTGACTGGACCCTTTTCCTAGAGATGCATCAGATTGAGTACGAAGGAAGGAAAGCCTTGTTTCTCCCTAAATTTTTCCCTAGTTCTACCAACACATCACATGCCATCATCATTTCTGCAGTTACCCAGGCCACAGTCATGGGAACTAGATCCATCTCCTCCTTCCCAAATACCCCTGGCCTGGCCCTGATGCACTGAGCACTGTTAGACCTTCTTCCACAGTGAGTCCGAAGTCTCTCACACACTTGACCTTCCCAGAACAGGGACATTTTACCCTCCTAGGACATGAAAGCCAGGTCCTTCTACCCTTTACTCTCACTTTAAAACTGCTCCCTGCCTTTCAGCACTTGGGAAGCAGAAGCAGGCTGATCTCTGAGTTCAAGCCAGTCTGGTCATCTAGAGAGTTCCAGGCCAGCCAGGGCTACACAGTGAGACCCTCACCTCAAAACAAAGAAACAAATTTTCATTTGCCTCCTTAGGTTGATCTAAATTGTCTAATAATTAACGCAGTCTGGGGGAGGCCAGCTCCCCAGAACTGATCCAGGGTTGTGAATAGAAGACCTCAGAGTAGCGAGGGATTAGGAAAAATTCTTATCTGAGGGCTAGACTTTTTTCTATCTGGGGGAAAAATAAGGAAACACACAAGATTTCTGATGGTAACCTTCTCTTTTACTTCATCTTACAAAAATCTCTTTCTCTGAAAATCTCTGTCTCCACACAGCTACATCTCTTTACATACAGTATATATTTCTCTACTCTGTTACATTCCTTCACACACTACTGCATCATTCATTCACTCTTTATTCATTTACTCCCTCCCTCCCTCCCTCCCTCTCTCCCTCCCTCTTTTCTCCCAATTCTCTGTCTCCACACAGCTACATCTCTCAGTCAGCACACACACACTCTTACCTCTGCTCGGCTCTTTTCACAGTTCCTTCACATTGCTCTGCACAGCCCCTCTCTACACTGCTGACCCTCTCACATCCAAACTCTGTACAGTTATACGCTACATTTTTAGGGTCTGACCCTTTCTCATAACACATGATAAGTCACAGTTTTTCTCAGACTAGGAAGGTAGCGTTGACTGGCCAGTGAGTAAGTAATGCTTGGCCATGTGTAACACTTGGCCATGCATGTAGCTCTAAGTTTGTGAGAGTTCTCAGACAGAAAGTAAACAGTTGGCTGAAACTTGAGTGATTGGAGTACATGTAGAAAGAGAATTACTGCAGGGAATTATGTCTACCAAAGTTGTTTCAGTTTTGACTTTGATTTAGCAATAAATAACACCTGGGAACTAGTCTTTGTGTATTTTCTGCAGGAGCAGCTTAGTCTATTTTGAATTTGTTCTGAAGTCTGAAAATAGCTGTCTTTGAGACTGAGATACTGTTATTTTTCCTGTGTTAGTTATGAAACATATCCTAGTATATTTTCTATTCATAAGAATTATACAGCTTAAACAGAAATCATCTTCCTGGCCATCCACAGCAGTGTGCCTAAAGATATAAGACACACTACCAGTGGGCTATGGAAAGAACCCCACAGCTGCTCTTTTTAGGGAGGTAAGTGGTAGCACATGAGAAAGTTACAGACAGAAAACGTGACCCCATGGACTTTGCCAAGTGGGGCTCCCCTACAGAGAGTTATTTATCTGGTAGGTTGACATGTTGAATACTAGTTGTCACCTGCTGTATACTCCCATTGCCCTCTTCAAATAATCTGATAGTAAATAGTGGCTTGGTGTACATACATGTGCATGGGTATACAGATCCATGTGCATGCGTGTGTATGTGCATGTTGGGAGGAGGTAGAGAGACTAGAGGATAACTTTAGGGGTCACTTCTCAGATGCTGTCCATTGTGGGTAGATATAGGGTCTCTCACTGGCTAGTGAGGCTAGGGTGGCCGAGACTCACCTATCTCCACCTCTCCAGCTCTGGGACTATAAGCATGAGTGAGTCACTACCACATCTCAGCTTTTTTTTTTTTTTTTTTAAAATATGGGTCCTGGGGATGGAACTCAGGTCCTCATGCTTGTTTGCAAGACAAGCTCTGCACCAATTGAACCATCGCCCCAGCTCCAATAATGACTTTTTAAACTTGAAAGGTTCTTTGAGATTTAAAAAAAATTCCCTATGATCTATATTTATGGAGGCAATATTCTTAATTTTACTGGTACTTCATAGATTCCTTTGAGCAGAGCACTTTCTGCTTCTTCAGATGAGTGACATTTCTGTCACAGTTTATCTGACGGTCGCTTTATTTTTCTCTGACCCTTCCATTACACACAGGCTGAATCATTAGGTTCTTTCATCCTTCCCTGCGTGTTGAGGTTGGAGTCTGGAGGAAAACCCTGAGCTGTTGGCCTTTTCATAAGTGGTCATTGCTGTGTTGTGCAGTGATTTCACTAGATTTTAAAATCGAAGCGTCACTCAGTTTACCTAAACACATTCTCTCCTGATTCTGAATTTTCTGTCGCCTGGACGGTTTGTTAGGAAGAATCCCCCTGCCTTCCATTTTCCCAAGTGTGGTCCTCAGGAGGCATCCTCTTTAGACCTAGAGATTTCTACAGTCGTTCAGGGGTTTTCCTCACATTCCTAATTCCTCCAGTAAAGACTTGGTGGAGCACTTGATTTAAAAAAAAAAAAAAGAAAGTCAAACAGCACATCTGGATGCCTTCTGGGACGATTTCAAGCTCACTGTGGAGCTCGATCCAGCTGTGCTCACAGAAATGTTCTCCACAAACACTGGAAGGCCATTCAGGACTTCTGCTTTGGCATGGACCCAGTGCTAAACCCTAGAGATGGAGTCCCGAAGGCCTTGCAGCCAGTCAGGCCACAGGCCTTTCCACAGGGACAATATGCAGCTACAAACCACTAAGATGTGGGTGTGGCCACCAAGCGTCCCAGACTTCCTAGGGCACCTCATGAACTCTGTCCTAACTCCCCAAAATGAAAAAGATGGCCTCAGTTAGAGGCCTGTCACTTGAGGCTGTCTGATTCCAAGGGCTCTGTAGTGGTCAGACCTGAGCCCCATCTCATGCTGACATCCTCATCTCTCATGTGCTGGGGACACTGGCACCTGTCTCCTTAACCAGAAAGGTGTTACTGGCCAGATGGAAACTGCCCACCAATCCCCATGCCTGCCCAGCAGCAGACCCCAATTGTGGCTTGGCTGATGGCAGAACTCTCTGGGGTCCTGAGGGCTTCTTAGGTTCTACACATGAACTTTCAACTGTCACCAGCCTCCGTCAACTATCGCCCCTCCCCCAAAGCAATCCCCACCCCTCCTCTGTTGCCCCTTTCCAAGATCCTACCCTGGGTCCTCGGTGGCTCCATGTGCAGAGACCTTTATCAGGGTGAGGGCCTGGCTCTCACAACCTCGCTCAAGAGATGCCTAGAAACGGCATGAAGTACTCTTCTGCTCCCACAGGCAAACACACGGCCCGGCGGGAGCCACACCTGCACCCTCTCCTTCAGGCCCAGGCAGAGGAGCAAGAGGGAGGTGGCAGCCTTGCAAACATAATTAGACTTAATAGATTCTCAGGGTTGTAGCATGCCAGGAGCTTTTCACACATGGCCAGTTGTAGTCTCCATGGAGTATGCTCGGTGCTCTGAGCAGCCCCACAAGGGACAGTGAGAAATCACACCTCTCCTTAGCTTCTGCCAATCCACAGAACTGAATCCCATCCTGCCTCCTCAGAGGAGACCAAGGGACTGAGCTGTCCGCAACAGACTGGGAAATTGGAATATTTTTATTTTTTCCATGTAAGCTACAGACGTTCCCTTTCTGTTATATTCTGTCATGTAAAGCACCGAGTCCAAAAGTTCCTTAAATTCTGAATATCATCAGAAACAAAATGAGGCTAGAAGCCACTGGCCAGCATTTTATTTTATAAACCTTTGACAGTCCCGGGGAGCTTGTAGCAACAGACATTAGCCCCTTTGTCTAGAGAGAGCAGTAACAATAGGTACTTTGCCACATTTACTGCTACATTAGCGTGCACTCACTATGTGTGTGGCCCATTGTGCAAGTGTGGGCATATGCACACCATCTATGAGCAGGAACTATGTGTTGGGAGCTTGTGAATAACTCTTTGGTGCAAACACACTCTCCTTCCAACTTTCGATGAAGCTCCTGAAACTCGGGGTGGAGGAGCACTGTAATCAAATGACTGTCTCAGAATCCCACGTCTAGGAAAAGGGGAATTCAGAATTCCATCTGTCTGCGGCTTGGGAATCCTCTGTGCCCACAGAAATCCCAGCAGCTTTGACAGGGGAACAGGGGGACCCATGAGCCTGCCCTTGGGGTAGGGAGCTGTGTGGATCAAAAAGAGGTACTGTTCTACAGAGCAAATCATAGAGTATCCAACCCTGAGGTTCCCCTCTTCCTCTCCCACGAACTTGCTCAGAGTGTGAGTTTGAACAGGATGTTACCCGAACTAAGATGAGGTTCTGGAAATAGGGACAAATAGCCAGGAGGGAGACATCCTTGATGATATACGTAACAGTACGAAGCCTGGCTCAGGGATGGCACTTGACAAATAGATTGATCACATTGGTTTTTACCGGGAGCTGGTGAGCTCCTGTGAATGGTCAAATATTAAATATTTTAGGCTTCAGATGGGGCCTGTTGTAACTGCCTAACTCAGCTGCTGTGGCAGAAAGGCAGCTACAGGCGACAGGCTAATGCATGCCTGGGGGGCCATGTGCCAATAAAGCTTTATTCACAAGAAGACCGAAAGGGCCTTTAACCCCCTGGCTATATACTATCAACTTCCTTATTAATTGGATGCCATTGACAAAAATAAAGGTGGTACCTTTACCCACCCTTCACTCGCAGCCCCCACTGGCAGGCAGCCACCTGCTTGCCACATTGAGTTTTCATCGGGTCCTGGAAAGAGAGTTTGTTTTATCTTGGACTTTACCGATGTGGCAGTACAGTCACAGAACGGAAGGTCATTGTTCAAGGTCACTTAGTGCTGAGAGTCACTTCTAAGTCTGGGTGGCTTCAGGCCCATGTCTTTAGCTGTAACCCAAAGTGCATCCTCCTGCTCCTCACAGCGGAGCAAGCACCTGTTATAGAGGCTCCCTGTGCTAACCCTTGCCCTGGCCACTGCTGGGGTCTAAGTCTGACCTCAAGCTACAGTCTCTCTGACACAACCACTGTGGCTCTTGGTGGGAATGCTTTGGCACGTGGCCAAAGCTACTTTGGGACCTTGGGACTCTGTTCCCAGGCTTGCTGGCTTCTCACAGCTTACTGTATTCATCTCTAGAACTGCCCCATCCCATGGCTACATTCCTTCCCAAGGGGGTTCGAAGTCAAGTGGTGTTCAAAGGTCCTGTCTCCTTGATGAGTCCATTTCCGGGAGGGCCTTACTGCCCACAGTCCCCTGCTAGCCAAGATCTCCTCAGCTTAACTGCATCTATGAGGACATTTGAGCTGTGTAAAGTGACATACTCACGGTACCTAGTGTTTTTAGATGTTGACATAAAGGGGTAGGAAAGTCTTAGTCTACCATCCCGTGGAATCAGGGCTATGGGATGTCACAACTAAACCCACAAGTCACCCATATCACATTTCTCATGTGCATTCCACTCTGAAATATCTGGAGGGTTGAGGAGACAAATGTTTGAAAATTAGTCCCCTTTAACTCTCTGACTCTCTCTCTCTCTCTCTCTCTCTCTCTCTCTCTCTCTCTCTCTCTCTCTCTCTCTCTCACACACACACACACACACACACACACACACACACACACCCCTAGCAGCAGAAGGAAAGAAAGCCAATAGTAAACCTTCTCCAGTGCCTGCCCCTCGCCGCCCGCAAGATTCGTTGGCAAGTATTTCTAATAAACTTTCATGCTTGGCGGGAGATCCTTTGCAGGCTGACAAATTCCTCCTGAAATGTAGACGTCTTGTTCAGAGTTATTACCCCAGTGCACAGGTGCCCAGCTGCTATTGTAAAACCAGCAAGCATTTAATTGAAACAAACGACTATAATAATAGGACATTATCCCTGCAGGCCAAGCGCCATCCTAGTTTTAATTATTGAGTTAAGAGTCTCACTAATTTATCCTTTAAAGCAACAGCCCATTCCCAGTTAGACTGATCATCTTGTTATGAATATGAAGGGACCCAGCAGGGAGGGTGTGAATCGAAAGCCATTTGTCCCCTTCAGGGCTATTTTTGTCTTTGAAGAAAGGTTTGCAAACAGGCAGCTGAGCCGCTTGGCAGGCTCCACCGAGGAGGGGAGGTTTCCGTTGTGCTTGGAAATGAGGGCCTGCCTGGTCCTCGAGCTTCCTCCTCTGGGATGCAGGCCCTCCTTACAGAGCCTGCTCGAGCTCTCTACTTGATCACAGCCAGAGTCCTTCCTAAGCGACACCCCCCCACCACAGCCTTAAACCCCAATGCCTGGCACCTCTCTGGTCTCCTCCCTCACTGCTCTCCCCCCTCCCCCACCCCCACCTCCATTACTGCTCCTTAAATATTCAAGTAGGCCCTTGCTTCTGGACCGGTTTAGACTGGGCGCAGTTTTGCCCCCTGGGACATTGACATTTTTGGTGGTTGTATCTGGAAGACAGCAGCTCTAATAACAGGAAGACTTAGAATACAGAACAGCCCACCTCCAAAGTCATTCATGCTGCCGTGGACAGCCCTGCGAATGAACTGTTCTTTCCCATGACGGGGAGCGCTCACCCCCCTGCATATACTCCCTTACTCCTGGGAGACTTGGTGCAAGCCTCAACTTCCCCAGGAGCCTTTTCCTGACCAAGAAACATAGTGCTGCAACCTGCCTCCCAACACACACTGGAGAGTGGGCAGAAATCCCAGCTCCTTGGGCTGCTGTTGTCTTTTAAAGTACCTGCTAACAGTGTGTGACCTGTTTATTAGTTCCTTGTTGCCCCCATATAATCTGCACATGGTAAAGACCTTTGCTTTGCTCCCTGACTACTGGCCAGCACCCAGCAGGGTGTGAGGACCAGTGAGGACCAAGCATGTTTTCTAGAGGTATGTGCCCGAGGACAGCCCTGCTTTTCTCTGTCTGCTCACACCCAGAGGGCTTGCTCCAGCCTTATCATTGCTATGAACTGTTCTTTTCGGGGTTTGGCAGCTCTTTGGCAGTGAGCGGTTGCGCACACGACAGTCGTCACGTCTATATGTATCATTTGCTCTGTACCAGGCACTGTGTGGAGCCATTGGGGAGTTACGGTGACAAGCACGGGTGACACCTGCCTCCTGCAGTTAACTCCACCCCCTGCGGGTACACGCCAAGAGGTGGTAAGGTGGAATGTCAAAACCAGGCATCAGCAGGGTCCTGCACTGAGTGGTGGATGCTGGGAGGGAGGAGCAGGGATGGGGAAGGAAGAGCCAGAGGGTCAGGCAGGACAGGACTGGTGGGACCTGCCTGTCATGCCTGAGTCCTGAGGACCTGCACGTGGGCTGTAGGCCAGCTTGGCTGCCAGGAGCAGGTGACAACAGTGAGGTGAGTGATGCTGATCTGAGACTCAGTTAGAAGGGGTGTCTGAGAGCCAGAGGGAGGGAAGCAGGGTGGAGACACGCAAAGGGGGCCTGGGTGGTGGCGGGAAGGACATCACCAGTGTGTCCCACAGAAGAGCAGAAGAGGGAGTTTCTGGAAGAAGGGAGAAGCCAGCCTGTCTGTCAAGCATGAGAAAGATGGCACCTTCCAGTGGATTTGACAAAGCAGAGGCCACCAGGGTCCCTAATCAGGCAGCTTTACAGCCACGGGAAGACAGAGCCCAAGTGACTTGGAGTGAAGGTCCAGCATGGTCTATGAGGCTGGGCTGGGGCTTCTGGAAGTTCTCAAAGGCTGACTGACTTTGCTAAAGGGAAGTGGGGAGGTGGCACTGTGGCCTTGACTCTCTGGGCCATCTGCGTTCTCAGGCAGCCCTTTTAATGACCCCAGAGCCAATGCTGCTGTGGCTTAGGAATGGCAGATGGGCAAGGGCACTTCGCTCGGGCATGTGAAGTCCGCTGCTCCCTGTGTAGCCTGTATGGGGCAGAACCAGCCTCTGAACCTGGGTGATGCTGAGCCTTACATCAGCTTCCTCACTACTGAGAGCAGAGGGGCTGGCGTGGGTTGGCTGGCTTGACCGTGTCTCCTCGCCTGTGGTTACAGTGTTGTCCCCAAGAGTCTGGGTCTTCTCCTCACACTACAGGGAGCAGCCAGCCCAGTTACCTGTCTTGCTTTGATTAATCTTTGTGACTTATCTTTCTGTGTCTTTGAAGAAATGGGAGGGAACTGTTGAGCCGTCAGTGACTAACTGCCTCAGAACTTCTATGATCACAGAAGATGTATGAGCGTGTGTGTGTGTGTGTGTGTGTGTGTGTGTGTGTGTGTGTGTGTGTATGTGATGTTCAGAGGCATTGCAAGAGGCACAGGAGCTGTGAGGACTCTGTTGCTCTCTGGGGTTACAGCAGGAATGAAGCTGGGGGAGCAGAAGGGATAAATCACTAAGGAACAGAACTCCGTCCTGTGGGCACAGGGAACCCTGGGAGGTATGTGAGCCAAGAATGGTCCAGGGGCCTCCTGTGCTCAGCTTCATAAGTGAGAGGTGGGGTCAAGAGGCTCTAGGGGCAGACTTGATGGACAGGGATGAGCCGAGGAAGTGGAATCAGCTGGCCTTGGCCACGTGTGGTGGTGGTGGTGGTGGGGGTTGATAATCGAAAATGGCCTGTCTATGCTAGGACTCTTCCATGTTTCTAAACCTGAGAGCTTGTACCTCCACTTTCAACCTGGGGCTGTAAGGACGGAGGACTTCTGGAAGGATGTACCCGTGTACAGGTACAAAAAGGCAGGGACCTTTTGCTTTCCCATCTTACTCCTTTACCTTGTCTGTCAGCCTGTCCCACTAGAACATGAGTCCCACAGGTCAGGGAGAGTTGCTTGCTTTGTTCACTGCCTGGGGTTTGGGAGAGTGCCCGGGACATAGCAGGGACTCAGTATGCATCTGTAGAATGGGAGAACAAATGCCGGAGTAAAGCCTAATGCAGCAGGGCGCAGGAACCCCACAGGTCTCGGCCAGGGTTGTACTGCTGCAAGTACTCTACTCAGGGCTGACACCAGGAAGCAGAGGACCAGCTCTCCACCTGGAGCTAAGCTCTCCCTTTTCCTTACCCAGTTAGGTTTCTCCAGGAGGTTCCTCTAACCACATCCCATCCGCACCCCATCTCCAGCACTTCCCTATGGAATGGGCAGTGCCAGCGCAGGCCAGCCTCTTCCCCACAGACTCAGTTTACCTTTCTAACCCATTCTCATGTGAAAAAATTAAATGCCAGGCATGATGGCACATATTTTTAATCCCAGCACTTGGAAGGCAGAGGCAGGTGGATCTCTGAGTTCAAGGCCAGCCTGGTCTATAGAATGAGTTGTAGGACAGCCAGAGCTACACAGAGAATCCCTGTCTTGGAAAACTGAAAAAACATCTTTTAAAGTATATTATTTTGTGCATGTGGGTTTTTTGTCTGCATGTCTGTCTGTCTGTGTGTATGTCATGTACGTCTGTGCACCATATGCAAAGAGTACCCACAGAGGCCAGATGAGGGTACAGAATAGGGCACTGGATCTCCAGACTGGAGTTATAGATGGCTATGAGCCACCATGTGGGTGCTGGGATTTGAACCCAAGTCCTCTGGAAGAGCAGCCAGTGCTCTTAACAGCTGAGCCATCCTTCCAGCTTCCTCCTTAGTTTTTAAGGCTCTGCTCAAATGCTCTTGCCTCCAGGAAGCCCCCCAACTCTACCACCTAAACCCGGGCTCCGCGATCCCCCTCATGTACACGATCAAGCTTTGCAGGCAGTTTGTCCCAGCTGCCATTAGACCTTCATTTGAGTGTGTGCATGCATGCTCAGCTGCAAATGAGGAACGGCCGCTGCTTTACTTTGGGCTTAGCCCAGGCCTGGCATACAACAGACACTCAGCGAAGGTGGCAGGGTGAGCCTGGTAGGCTGGGAACTCTGAGCTCAGTGTGGCAGCTTGCCCCAGCTCCTAAGTAAGACCTGTCTTGAAGGGATATCACAGCCGGATTCTGTCCTCGACTTCCTTCTCCCCGGTAGCTCCTCAGTGAACACATGTACCTCCTCACCATTGCCTATGTGGTTCACTCCGCCAGGGATACCTCACTCACCCCAGTATACCTAGCCATTGACCCACATCAGCCAGCAGTGTCCTCTGACTTCACCTCTCTGGGCTCCCTCAATTAAGGGCAGAGATGGGACCAGATCTGTCCTTAGGAAGGTTCCACTGCTGCTCCAAGGGCATGAATGGGAGCAAAGGATACTGAGTCAGAAACCCAGCATAAAGGCCACTGCACCTGCTGGTCCCTCACAGAGATGTCTGATCTGGAATGCAGGATAGTGGAACAGGGCAGGAATGGAGGAGTGGGTCATTAGAGCTGGGTGGTGGGTTCAGGGTGGGCTCTGCCCTACGTAGCGCTCCCTGGCAGGGGTGAGACCCTTATGTGAGAGGGAAGCCGAAGGGAAGGCTAGAGTGATCCATCCCTTCCACCTTCACACTGAACAGTCTATATTCTAAATTAGCATATGTGCTAATTAAAACCATCTTTCCAAAGAATTTATTACTGGGTATTCTGAGCTAATTATAAATTCTCTGTGGCTGATCCTGAGCAGTCTGCTAATGCAGTGTTGAAATCTCTTTGGCCACCCTTGTTTAAATTATTCATCAGGCCCCGGCAACAGTTGTGAACTGTAATTTAAACAGTCAGCTCATGAATATTCAATCAACACAACAAACACTGCCGTGTTTTACTGCCTTGCCGCTCAATATTTTGTATCCTCGCCTATGTTTACATGTTTTTATGAACTCTCGAGGAAAGAGGAGCGCACTGCCTGGTTAAGCTGCGCCTGAAGAGCTGGGAGTGGGAGAGGCAGGAGAGAGGGGAGTCCCTGAAAGCCTCTCTCAGAAGAGAGGTTCAGGGATGGGGCTCAGTGGCTTCACCCCCAAAGAGGATGGAGGGAGGCCCAGGCCCACAGAGGGTTAAGTCTGTCCTGGAGGCACATAGTGGGTCCCAGGCACAGGCAGGACTCCATGTTCTGGGGAGATTCCTGCTGTCTAATTGGCCACAAATTAATCAGCAAAGGAGATCTGGGGAGACCTGGCCCTTGGGACAATGCCCAGAAGGCAGATGGAGGACATTACCTGCTCAGGCCTCCATGGTCAGTGGACAGATGTTGCCAGGTCATGTGCTACAACTCAAGGCAACAGGCTACCTTCAGTCCTTCAAAATCTGAGTTCCCACTCCTCCACTGCCATGTCCCTTCCCCCATCACATGCTTCAGGGCCTCCCAAGCATGAACACCTTGGATGCCTCCCCAGGAGGCTCCTCACTTATTCCCAAGTCTTTCCCAGGGGCAGGTGAAGGTGCAGAGCATCACGAAGTTGTCTCTGATGTGCTGGCCTGGCTTGGGGCCTGCTAGCCCTACAGTCCCCCCTCTTCTCACTGCATTAACCTGTTCTTCCACTGAGGATAGATGTTATGCCTCGGGGTCCAGTGAGGGCCCCTCACTCCTCTTAGCACTCAGAAATGGGACAAAACAAAAACATTTCAATCATCATATTAATCTGAAAAGAATATTAATCTACAAATCCCAGTGACAGGAGGGGGAACAGTGGCATCCCGGCACCGTTAGTAGAGTTATGGTATAACTGATACACCCTGGTCTTGGGAACTCAATGCAGTAGAGCAGGTTTGAAGGGGGCACTTCCTCAAGGCTTCCCAAACCCTCAGTTGCCTTCCCTATAAAATGGGATAATCTCAGATGGTTGTGTAAGAATCAAACAGTGCAGATAATGTAGTATGTGGTAAACAACATGTAAAGAAATCCTTAGATACTTTAGCTTTCCTGGTCATCCCCACTAGCCCTCCTAACTAGTTACTTGGCAATGATTACAAAAGGTGTAATTACAAAAAGCCTTCTAGCCTGCTACCCACTCAGATTTGTTACAAACAGATATGGTGTGCCTGTCCTGAACTGTGCACTGTGGCAGTGAACAGGAGATATCTCTTCTTGCTCTCAGGGTACCTGCATTCCCATGAGGAAGACCAAAGCCACCCAAGACCCACCTGCAAGTGTACTGTATTTTAGATAGTGCTAAATGCCACAGAAGAAAATAAGGCAGGAGACATGAATGGTAAGTACCAGGTGGGGGTGGGGGGCAAATTTAGAAAGGGTGGCCAGACAAGGCCTTGTGTAGAAAGGGAGATTTGGGTTCCCTCTAAGATGTGTGGGAATAATAGGCATGCAGACAGTGAGGAAGAGGCTGCAGACAGAGGGAACAGATGAGCGAAGAGCCTGCCATCAGCACACACTGGCATGGGAAGGAAGCCTTGGGGAAGATGGCGGTGGGCAGGGGAAATGGACAAGTAGGGCAAGGGAACTGCCAGGTTTTCAGCCATGAACATTTTAGACACTCAGAGAGATATTCAGGGATAAAACAAGTGATTGGCACATGCAGGACATTCAGAACCATAAACCCAGAAGAGATGATGCTGTGCCCACATGTAGATAAGAGGTGAGGAGCCTAAGGTCTGAGCCTGGGGGCCCCCTGTATCTACCATGGACCCCACAGACCATGACAGGAGAAGCAGAGCCAAACAGAAGAGTATGTCCTGGGAGCTAATGACGTGTTTGAACAAGGATGAGAAAGTAATTAATTGTGTCAAAGGTTGATGACCGGGCACGTGGGATGAAGGCTAAGAACTTATTGCAGAGCCTAGTAACATGGAGCCACTAAAAACCAGACGAGGGCAGTTTCAGGAGGAACTTGAATGAAAACCAAGGGAGGGGGGAAAGAATTTGAGAAAAGCCAGACAGTTATTGCAAGGCACTTTGAAGTTCCAAGCCTCCCACCCCTTCACACACACACACACACACACACACACACACACACACACACACACACACGCGCGCGCGCGCACACACACACAGATACGAACTGGTAAGCTGGGCTGGCCACATAGTTCAATGGCGGAGCACTTGCTTAGTGTGGGTAAGACGTAAGATGGTTAGCATCACCCATGGCCTCTACCAACTCCAGTTACAGCAAATAAAAAAAAAATACATACATATATATATCTCTATGTTGGGCCTCGTGGTGCAGACCTAGAACTCCAGCCACTCAGGAAGATGAGGTAGGAGTTTAGTAAGTTCAAAGCCAGCCTGGGAAACTCGACCAGATCCTGTCTCAAAATAAAAAGTATAAGGTAGAGTAGAGCTCCCTTCCTCTCTTCTCTTCTCTCTGTCTCTGTCTCTGTCTCTGTCTCTGTCTCTCTTTCCCCCCTGCTGTCTATGGATCAGATGTAAAGCTCTTAGCTCCAGCTCCAGTGCCATGCCTGTCTGTTTCTCACCAAGATGATCATGAGCTAACCCTCTGAAACTGTAAGCAAGCCCCAGTTAGATGATTTTTTTTTTTAAATAAGAGTTGACGCCATCATGGTGTCTCTTCACAGCCATAGAACAGAGACTGAGACAGGCAGCATCTGTAACCATACACATGGAGACACGTCCATCATGCAGGCCACAGAACAGCTCTGACAGGACAGACCAGAAATTACAGAAAAGGTGCCATTTGTTGGTCCCCTCTGAATCTAAAATGTGAAAGTGACTAAAAAGATACTTAGCAAGTGGCCAGGTTGAAAAATTATTTGTGGGTAGTGGCATGGTTTTAATAGATTTTCTTTCTTCTTTAATATTTAAAACAATGAAAACACAGCATTTTAATAAAATCCACAAAGCTATGTCTGGGGAAGAAAGAAGAAAAAAGAAAAAGAACACTTCATTGCAGAATTTATAGGGTACAGCCAATGCCATACTCGGAAAAAATATGGACTGCCGTAACCTTTATTATTAAACAATAAACAATAAAAGTAAATGAACAAAGGGACATGAGGTTCAAAAATGAAAAATTTAAACCGCTACAGAAGGAGGGTGAGATTAATAAACACAAAGGGGGAAATGAATAAATTAAGAGAAAGAAAAATAATAGAAGTCAAACATAACTCTGATGGCCAACTCCAGTAAAGAAAGAAATAGATAGATAGATGAAACAAAGGAGAACTCATAATGAGGAGCTCTCTGGCAGAGAAGAAATCGGAAACATACCATCTGAGGGACGTGGCTGGGGTAGAAGAGTCACGAGAACTGCAAAGGATAAAATAACGCCACCCACAGCCAGTGCTGACAGCTGGGGAGCCAGCGCCATAAACATCTGTTTCGTGAAGTTGGTATAAGCCTGCTACAGAAGTAGGAGAGAGCTGTCTGTTCAACACTGACAACAGGGACTGTGGAGATGGCTTCGTTGGTAAAGAACTTGCTAGATGGAGGTGCTGAGCTCAGTCCCCAGCATGCCCAGGAAAAGCCAGGCATGCCTTAATCCCAATGTTGCGGAGGTGGAGACAGGAGACGTTCTCGCTGAATCAGTGAGCTCCAGGCTCAGTGAGAGACCCCTGCCTCAAAAAATAAGGTGAGGGGCCAGTGAGACGGCTCAGCAGGTAAAGGCACTCCCCACCAAGCGTGATGACCCAAGTTCAATCCTCAAGACCCACAAGGCAGAAGAAGAGAACATATTCTTTTTTTTTTCTTTTTGGAGTTACAGGTGATTGTGAGCTACCATGTGGGTATTGGGAATCGAACCCGGGCCCTCTACAAGATCAATATGTGCTCTAGCCATTGATCCCTCTCTCCAGCCCCCAACCCCAGTTTTTTTTTTCCTTTTTTTGAGAGAGTTTCTCTGTGTAGACCTGGCTGTCCTAGAACTTGAGCTGTAGACCAGGCTGGCCTCAAACTTAGTGATCTGCCTGCCTCTGCCTCCCAAGTGCTGGGAAAAAAAGGTGTGCGCCACCACCACCTGGCCCCTGACCCCATTTTTAACATGGTTTCTGGGAATTAAGAGAACATACTCCTGCAAGCTGTCCTCTAACCTGCACAGGTATGCTGTGACATGCAGGCATCCCCCATGTCCCTTTCCTGCACACAAAATAAATAAACAAAAATATAATAAACGTTTAAAAAAGTTGAAGAGCAATTTAAAAGAGCCAATGTTGACCTATGGCCTCTCTGCACATGTACACACACACACACACACACACACACACACACACACACACACAACTCTGCTCCTCTTGTCTACATGTCCATTTTTACCATAAAATGTTAACGATCCTAAATAAAATCCAGCCCATACTCAAAAGCACATGTGTGTTTGTAAATATGTTTACACATGTACATAGCACACCGTAACAAAGTAGAATGTGTAAATACTGGAAATCTACAAGTCCATCAACTCCCTACACCAAGGAAAGAACTCCCTCTGATCATCTCAAGGCACAGTGAATATGCTCTGGATTGATCTCCACAAAAATCACGAGTAGGATGAAAAATGAAGTGTTTCTAAAAATATGCCAGTCAGCCTCACGCCAAGGGCAAATCACAGAGTTGTCAAGCAGGAAGTCAAACCCCCCACCATTGGCATCGTCCCTGTGGAGTGAACTTACATCTGCTGCAATGAGACAGAAAGGGTGCAGCTTCAACCTTGGAGTCTTCCCTGTCAATAACAGGAGCTTATCTCGGAGCCTCCAAACCACAGGTTTTAGGAAGCTTGAATCTGAGACACCCCGACAGACGTGAATATAACACAGAGCATTTGAAGACTCAGATTCCTGTCACTTTTGTGGTATCCTTAGGGGGACAGGAAAAGACCAGGCCAGGTGTCCAGGTCTTGCTTTTCCCACCATACTGATTTCCTAGTGGCAGGTGAAACACTTAGAAGAGGACTGGAAAATCCTTATCCTAGAAACACAATGGACAAGTGTGAAGACTTGGCTTCCTCTGTGCATGCACACAGGCACACCAGCACACACACAAAGCTGCAAGGAGGGACCAAGGCATTTAAATCGATGGACATTTAGATTGTGTGTCTGAACGGTGCCACTCAGTATGATGGCACAAAGTCTCCTCTGTCTTAATTTGTAGATATAATGAAATTGCAATCAACTCTCACCTGGGGGATCGCTAGGCAATCCACATGAGCTCACCTCCTACCAGCCTGTCATCAAGACTGACTCACACTTCCCACGGGAGTGTAGAAGCCAGACATAGTCTAGTTCATACCCCAGAATTCACTGAGGGACCAGGCAGAATCCTTCAGTCTGGACCTAGACACCACCTAGAACATCTCATAACCTATGCGGAAACCGGCTCAGAGAGGTTAAACACTGGCTGAGGTCACATAGTTGGGTGACACAAGCTCCTGACACCATCTACTCTAGCTCTTTGGGACTCTCCTGACCCATGGCTCGGGGCCACAACCCCAGGGACAACAGCGTCTACAAAATCCTTTGAGCTACTTCACGCCTGTCTAAAGTCACATAGTTTGTGTTCATTCAGCACAAGAGTAAAGTGTGGCCAGTGGGGAAGTGACATGCCTCATAGTGTCCCTTAGTGTCAGCAGGCACAGGTTCCCTGAACCCTGGCCTTGGTACCTATTTCTAGCATGCAGACAGAACTAATGACCCCTCCTAGGAGAGGACCTACTGAGGGGTCCAGCATCCCAGATGCAGTCTCCCAGTAGCAATGGACTCTCACTGGCCACCCAACATCCCTTCCCTTCCTGGTTACTGGTTGTGTGGGGTCATCACAGGTCAGTTTTCATCCTTCTTGTCTGCATCAGCTGCAAGTGTCAGTTACCCCCACACAGGACAGGACAGTTCGGGCAAGAGTCTCACCCCCACTTCAGGGCCTGGGCCCAAGGATGGCATAGAGGGCACAAAACTTTTGGGGTCAAGGGGATGAAGGTCCCATCGTGTACCCATCACTTCTTGACTGTGCCTTTAGACCAGCTACCCACCATTCTGAATCTCAGGTGCACATCTGAAAAAAGGGGGATCATTTTCTCTCCCTCTAGGCTGACGTGAGGGATTTCCCTATTACAGATCACAGGTACCAGGATCATCATCTGGCTTACTCCAAAGCACTGATGTAGGCAGCACTACAGTTTCAGAGATGTTTGCACATTCCATCCACCCATCCATCCATCCATCCATCCATCCATCCATCCATCCATCCATCCATCCATCCACCCATCCACCCACCCACCCATCCACCCATCCACCCATCCACCCATCCATCCATCCATCCATCCATCCATCCATCCATCCATCCATCCATCCACCCATCCATCCACCCATCCACCCATCCACCCATCCACCCATCCATCCATCCATCCATCCATCCATCCATCCATCCATCCACCCACCCACCCACCCACCCATTCATCCATCCATCCATCTATCCATCCACTCATCCAACAAACCTTCCTGAGACACCTGCAACACTCCACCCTCCAAACTAGGCAGGCGTCAGTGACATTATTCTTCAGCACCCTGGATTCTCACTGCCACCCATGGAGTGTGCAACAGCAGCTCCATCTTGTTTGTTTTAACATAGGTCTCATGTAGCCCAGGTTGGTCTTGAATTCACTATGTAGCCAAGGATGACCTTGAACTTCTGATATTCCTGTCTCCACCTCCAAAGTGCCACGGTTACAGGTATGTACCACCGTGCCTAGTTTATGTGGTGTTAGAGATTGAACCCAAGATTTCAGGGATGTTAGGCCAGCACTCTACCAATGGAGACACATCTCTTGTCCTTATTTATTTATTTTTTTAAACAGGGTCTCACGTGGTCCAGGTTTCTACCCTGGATCCTCCCACGTGATACAGTTTCAGACCCATCAGTTCCATCTCACTCAAGGCTGGGGGGTTGGAGAAGACATGCCCAAGATCACTCTCCAGGAAAAACAAGGACTGCAAAGCTCTGGGCTTCCAGGGAAGGGCATGGCACTGCCACCACCACAGCCTGGCCACAGCACCTCTGTGGTATGCCTCAGTCTCCAACAAGAAGAATTTCCTAGAAACGTGTATCCGGAGTCTTCCGGGGAGCACATGTGCCCTCCTAGAGCTTTAATATTTAGATGAGTGGTGCCTGTCTAGCTGTCTTTTATAAAGACCCTCGAAGTTCTGTATGGTCAAAGCCACAGCTGAGAGAAACAACACAGGAGACAGACTTTTTATTATCCAGCCGGAGGGAGGGAGGGGCGGGGAACGACTCCCATAAATCTCAAGTTTTATGCGCTCCTGACACTCTGCGGAGCCCTCGATGGTTTCTCAGCTATGCCGATGGTACATTAAAACCTCATTTTCCCGAACATGGTACTGAATATGCACTCGGAGGAGAGAGAGCCATTATACACAGTAATATCGGAGCTGCGGCTGACGGATGTCACTGCGGTTTCCCCCGAATTCTCTCAGCTCACACTCTGCTGCTGAGCTTGGCATCTTGCCTGGAAGACTGTTAAACACCTGGCCCCTGTGCACTCCAAGGCCAGGGGGTCACCGCTCCGATTAGCAGCCTGGCAGGGGGTGGAGGGGTCGGTTCCAGAGTGCGCCTAAGCAACCATAAAACATCACAAACTGTTTGCCGAGTCACAGCAAGAAGGATGGCGATTGGGACTGAACAGGGAGATTGCAACAGTGTCAAGTTTTTTCTCTGGCTTTTGCTGCTGTCTTCTTGTCTGTCCTAAAGTGACCACATCCAAGAAGCCCTCCCCGCCACTGTGGCAGAAGAGGGTGGAGAGAAAGAGGCACCGAGATTAACAAGGAGAGCAGTGGGTAAAATGGCTAGAAACCTCCCCACTAGGGCTACACAGAAGGGACAGAGCAGGCCCGAGAAAAATAGGAAGCACACTAATGTAGGAGAAGGTGAGGGGCTGGCTGTGGACAAGACCCATAAAAGGTTGAGATTCTCATGCCAATGCCGTTGGAGCTCCTAACCTTTCCTGGCTTCTGGCCCTCTTCCACAATCAGGAATATTCTCTGATTCTGCCACAATCCCTGTGTCCCTGGTCCAGAATTTTTGATTTTTGTTTTGTTTTGAGACAGGGTCTCATTATATAGCTCTGGCTGTCCTGGAACTTGCTACATAGACTAGATGGGCCTTGAACTCACAGAGACCCACATGCCTCTGCCTCCCCAGTGGCAGGGTTAAAGGTATGGATCACCACACTTGGTTCTTTATACATACATACATATATATATATATATACATATATATGTATATATATATACTTTTATTTTATTACTTGTGTGTATGTATGTGTCTTGTAAGTGTATGCCATGTGTGGAGGGTGATGGGCGATGGTGGAGGCAAGCAGAGGAAGTTGGATACCCCTCTCCCCCAGATGGAATTACATGCTAGCCCTTGGGGCACTGCTCATGAACATGTGGTCATGTGTATCCTGGTATTTGGGGCACACAGAGCACACTTTGTTTGACGGTGTATCTTCTTGTGAACCTTCCCCAAGTGCTAACTTTGTTTACCCCTTACTATGTGCATGACACTCTTATCCTTTCATATTTGATATTTCCTTTAATCTTCCACTCTGAGGAGGACGTGCTGGGGGTTTTGTTTTGTTGTTTTTTGTTTGTTTGTTTTGTTTTGTTTTTGAAACAGGGTTTCTCTGTGTAGTTTTGGTACCTGTCCTGGATTTCACTCTGTAGACCAGGCTGGCCTCGAACTCACAGAGATCCGCCTGGCTCTGCCTCCTGACTGCTGGGATTAAAGGCGTGCGTCACCGCCGCCCGGCTTGTTTTGTTTTCTGAGATGACAAAGCATGAAGACAGAAATGACTGGGTCACACAGCTGTGTGATGTCAAAGTCTGAATGCGAGAAGGCTGACTCCCTAGCCTCGGGTCCGTGCAACCTCTTGGTGAGCGGCTGGAGAGTGAGTGAGTCAAGACTGAGAGCTGCTTTGTGTGTTTAGCTCTGATAGGAGGCTTTCAGGCTCTTGCACATTCCATAAAGTGTGAAGTCCTCAAAGCTAGAGGTTCCCTGGTACTCTGAGACTAGCAATGGTGTGATAGGCATGGATGGGAGTCTAGAGGAATGTGCTGAGAACTCCAGGTTTTTGTGTCCTAGAATGAAGAAGAACTGGATGGGGGAGGAGCTAAGGGGCTGGAGAGATACCTCCATTGTTAAGAACACCTGCTGCTCTCCCAAGTAATCCGAGTTTGAAGGCTAGCTATGGTGGTTCTATTCCTGAGGATGGTTGGGTGGCTGGTCCTCGCTAGCTCTTGCCTGGCATGGAGGTTGTGAGGGTAAAGTGAGCCAGACGCAGTGAGGGCCAGTTGGATACCAGCTGAAGTCAGGGATTGCTTTTGTGCCCCGGCCCCAGACCTGGAGCATCCCACAGTGTCTTTACACCTTTCACAGCTTGAGTACAACTCTAAGTACTGACAAGCCAGTCCACCCAGTTTAAAGGGTACCAAAGCACTGGGCTTGGAGTCTCAAGCCTGGCCTTAGGTTCTGGCTCTGTACTTTTTCTAGCTAGGCAACATCGGGCAATTAATTCTCCTTTCCCATTCACCCAGTGCTAACCAGACCCCAACGGCTAGCTGGCCCCTTCCAGTTGTTGGATAAGGCACAACACAGGCTTCGGCTGTCCCATGTAGCCTAGAAACAGACCGTGGATCTTTCCATGCAGGAGTTCAGCCTGCTCCCACCTTTATGAGGATGCCTGATACACTGTCAATGTTGTTGTGTGGACTCCGAGCTTTAAAATTACTGGAGTGGAGCAATGATGCCTGTCCCATGTCTGACAACCTAAGTTTGACATCTGAGATCCACATGGTGGGCAATAACAGCCAGTCCCTGTGAGTTATGCTCTGACTGCCACCTGCATGCCATGACATATGTGCATGACCCTCACTCCCACTAAATAAATAGAATACAAATTTAAAAAAAGATTGCATCAAAATATTACTTGTCCCGACTTCTGAGCTTTTAGGCACTCCCTTATATTGCATGATTGATACACTTTCCCACTCACAGACCATAGGGAAGCCTTCTGAGCAGAAGGAACTGTGCATAATGGTTCTCAGTTAGAAATGATCTTTGTCCCTCAAGGGGCATTTGGCAATGTGAAGAAACAATGTGTGTGTGTGTGTGTGTGTGTGTGTGTGTGTGTGTGTGTGTGTGTGTGCATGTCTCAACAGATATGCATTCATTGATATACAAACATGTATGAATGGAGGTTGGAGGATAATCTCATGAAGCATTCTTCAAGTGCCCCCCACCTCTGATTTTTGAGACAGGGTCTCCCCCTAACCTGAAGCTCATCAAGCAGACTAGAGTGCCCCAGGGACCTGCCTGTCTCTGCTGCCCCAGCACTGGGATTACAAGTGCATGCCACCACACCTGACTTTTCAAAATGTGAGTTCTCTGAAGTTTGGGGGTGTGTTAAATGAGGGCAAGATTGGGGGCCACATTCTCACACTTGTGGCAAGTGCTTTGCAGTTTTTCTAACTGAGCTATCTCCCTGGTCCTGAGAGACTGCCCGCTTTCACTTTTGAGGAGGAGGGAGGTACTGGATGCTGTGAATAGTGAGTGGCAGCCAGGGCAGCTGAAGGCATCAGGCAGTACACAGGACAGCCCTCCACAGTGGAGAAATGTCTTGCCCAACATGTCAGCGGGATCAAGGTTGAGAAATCCTACACTTAGGACATGTATGAGGACCTCATGGCACACATTCTTACTTTACACGGCCCTCAACCTTTCTAAGTCTCCCTTTCTACAACAGACAAATGCTGGGGGGAGGCAATGGGCCCAAACTTCACACAGCAGGGGTTCAATAAATGACTGGCCCCCAATCTTGCCCTCATTTAACACACCCCCAAACTTCAGAGAAAACCGATCTTAGAAGAGACAGCGTCCTGGGATTCCAAAGAAAACTTCAACACAGAAATGAACACGCTTTATTCTGCTCCGACCTTCCTTCTGGGGGGGGGGGGAAATCCATGAATCTTATCTCTCAACAAATGTGATCCATTCGTGGAGAACTCAGCTGCGTGCTGGCTTATCACTGCCCTGAGTCCTAACAGGGAGTGAATTTTTATGACCGAGTTGTAAACCTTTGCAGAAACCATTTTTAAACTAAAAAAAGAAACGCTGACAGATTCTTAACTACTCTAGTTGCTAAATTAAGCATGAGGGATGGGATGGTGGAGGATGCAAAAGAAAACAGAAGTACTCAGAAAGAGTTAGTGGGGGGGGTGTAAAATGATGTTCATTAAAAATAGAAACACACACTCACACACACTCACACACCAATCTTTTGTGTTCAACTTCACACTCGTACATCATAATGTTCCAGTAAAAGGGCATTTCCCCTGAGATAATAAAAGAATTGAATTTTTCCTTATCGGTCATCTATTTTTCTAGCCCAAGCTATTACTCCCGCTCTAGGGTTGCTAGGCAACAAGAAATATTAATAGCAGCTTTTATTAGCTTAGCTTTTGCAGCGGAGTACCAGAATGAGAAAATGGGAGACATAAATGTGTTACATAAATCTTTCAACCTCTCAGAGCCGGTGTTAGTCTCTGTTTTCATAATGATTTATTGAAGTGATGGTTCATTTATGAGCAAAAGGAGTCCGGGATAAGAAGACGGAGCAGTCCCCTGCAGGAGTGTTTGAAAATAAATAATTATAGCAGGGGAGTAAAAGCTGTTTAAAGCCATTTTTTCCCTGAGTTTTATAAAATATAAAAAGACACATTTCTTTGGCTTACAGCTTCTGAAAAATGGAGGAAAGAGTCGCACCCGGACTCCAGTGCATACCAAGAAAACTCAGGGCCTCTGAGCACTCCCTTTTCTGTCCTTCCAGGGTCCGTTTTGGAAATTTGTCTTTCTCCAACTCCTGCCCTACAGGAGACAAAAACATGACTACCTCTGTTTTTCCTGTGGTGGGTGCCCCCTTGGTCATGGAGCTAAGACAGACTGTTTCTTGGGCCCTTGTTCTTCTAACTAGAAGTAGAGCTGTCACTGATGTTGGTTTTAAATGCCACAGCCCAAATGACATCATGACATCCTGCCATAATAGATGTGCTCACTCCCACAACCCCTGCTACTCCCACCCCATCTCCAGCCTCAGGGCTTCCCACTTGCTCTTCCAACCACCCATCTTGCACACTTGCATTGGTAAACAGACAGGAAACATGCCACAGCAAAACCTACACCCAGTAGGTCAGGCTGGCTGAACTAAACAGCAGACAGGGACTATTCAAACCCAGTCAATGAGTAGAATGCTTTACTAAGCACAGTAGCTTACACTGGTTGGACCTACTGTGTGCCACTTAGATTCCCTCCAATTACAGACTTTCTTCCTACAGGGCAAGTGCCTGACCTCCATAGTACAAATGAAGAAACTGAGGCACAGGACTGTGAACCCCTTGCTCTGGGTTACACAGTGCTGGAAACAAGTGTGGAAGCTGGGTTTTGAAGAGGTCAGCCTGATCACAGGGCCTATGACTGTGACTTTTGGAAGGTGCTGAAAGTCAAGAAAACAAAACAAACAAACACAAACCATCCAGAGAAGCAAAACAGTAAGTGTGCTACTTTCGTTCCTGCTGCTGGGATAAAAATATCCCAACAAAAAGCACCTCTGGGGTGGGGCCGGCAAAATGGCTCAGTGGCTACAGGAGCTTGCTGCCAAGCTTTATGGCCTGAATTTGATTCCCAGGTTCTACATGGTGGAAGGACAGGGAACTGATTCCCTCAGGTTGTCCTCCGAGGGACAGATAGACAGACAGACGGACAGACAGACAGACACACATACACACCAAACTAGAAAGAAAGAAAGAAAGAAAGAAAGAAAGAAAGAAAGAAAGAAAGAAAGAAAGAAAGAAAGAAAGGGAGGAAGGAAGGAAGGAAGGAAGGAAGGAAGAAAGAAAGGTAGATAGATAGATATGTAGATAATTTGTCTTAGAGTTTCTACTGCTGTGATAAAACTTCATGACCAAACCAAATTGGTGAGGAAAGGGTTTGTTTCATCTTACAGCTTATAGTCCGTCATCTAGAAAAGTCAGGGGCAGGAACTCAAGGCAGGAATTTGGAGGCAGGAACTGAAGCAGAGGCCATGGAGGGGTGCTGCTTGCTGGCTTGCTCCTTATAGCTCAATAACCTGCTTTTTTATAATGTCCAGGACCATCTGCTTAGGGATGGCACCACCCACAGTGGGCTGGGTCCTCCTACATCAATCATTAGTCAAAAAGAAAAAAAAAAGACCCACTGGCTTCCCCACGGGCCAATCAGGTAGTGCCTTTTTCTCAGTGGAGGTTCCCTCTTCCCAAATGACTCAATCTTGCATCAAGGTAACAAAAAACTAACCAGGACAATGCTTTTAAAAAAATAAGTTAGAGAAGAAAGGAGCTTATTTGGCTTATTATTCTGGGCTGCAGTCTATCATTTTGGGGAAGTTAAGGCAGGGCCTCAAGCAGCTACTCCCACCACATCCACAGCCAAAACCAGGGAGAAATGAATGCACACATGCTGCCTGCTTGCTCACCAGGGGATGGTGCCATCTACAATGGGTTGGGTCTTCTTACATCAATTAACCATAAAGACAACCCCTATAGCCATGCACAGTCCGGTCTGATTGAGACAGTTTTCCAATCGAAACTCTTCCAGGTTGGGCCAAGTTAACAGTTAAAGCTAATCATCATATCAGGTTATAGAAATGGCCACCATCCTGTCTCTTGAGTCCTTTCCTTCTGCATGACTCTGCCATTTCTACCTCCGTGAGGTGGGTTTGGCGCTCTGCTGCTTGGCTCTCTGGGTTGGACTTTGGCCAAAGGATTAGCAATCAATAAGAAGTTTGGAAATTTACATCCTAGGGCCCAGCCTTCCTCTAGGCTCCTGGTGATGAGAGACTCATAGCTAAGATACCTCAACTGGTTCCAGCAGACACGAGCCAGATGCTGAGATAGACTCTCCTAGACACTGAGCCCAGGCGATGGCCACCCGACCCCAGAAATCACAAGAGGTAGTTCAGCTGACTTAAGAATCATGAGAGATAATGAAAATGAATTGTTTTATGCTATTAAGGGTTGTAGTGATTTGTTACAAGGCAAAGCTAACTATAACAATCACAAGACAAAAACATTCACACATTAAGAATAATAAAAACAATTGGTTGGCCTTGTGGTGTTGGGGGTGGGGGGTTGTGTACTGCCCAGGTCATTAAGAAGTCTGGCGGACAAAGGTTTGACTTGGAGGTCTTTTGTCTTTGTGCCTCAGACTTTGGAGATTTCTTGTGTCTCAACCCATGCTTGTCAAACAGGGTAGACTGAGCCTGGGAGGATGGGGGAGCAATGAGCAGGAAGGAACACTGGAAGGGAACAGCATGGAGCAATAAGTGCAGAAGAATGTTAGGAGGTCTATTAAAGACCTGCAGAGGTAATTCACAGGGTGGACTCTCCACTCCCAGGCTCTGGGCCCAACCCAAGGCTGTGTGTTCTCCCATGAGAACTATCTCTAAAGCAAGCTGGTCAAGTGCAAGCAGATTGCAGTTCTGCCTTTAACAACTACCCCAAGATACTAGACTGCAAAGGCCCTTCACTTGGGTTATGAGTCCCCAGGTCTGGCCCCTAGCCCCTGTGGGCTAGGAGAACAACCCTTCATGTATAATATTAGAGGAACCAGCCTCAATATTATACATCCCAGGTGCTCAGGAGAGAGAACTACTAACGGCGAGGACTATTTTCGGAAAAATGAATCTCAGCACCCCGAGCTCTTAGTCCATTCACTTTAATTCAGCGCATCGTCTCTTGCTTTACAGTTATATATCCCCCCAAAATCACAATCCTCCCCTCCACCTAGGACACCCAGTTTGAATTTCCTCAGGCAGTGATTGTCCGCTATCAGGATCAAATGGAGGGGTGATAAGAATCACAAAGAGGGGCAATAGTTGTTAATTACCATTTGCAACTCAAAGGGGAAGTGACTAATGAATTAACTAAAGGCTAGATTCGGGTAATATCTAAGAAGAGTGATCTTATGTGCTCAACTATAATCTTAAATGTGTTTGGTAAAAGACGTTAAAAATCTATAAGTTGATAGGTCAATGGGAGAAAATAAAACTGTCTTCTTTTTTCCTGTGGCTCCCATCTGTCCAAGCTGTCTGCCGTTTTTTTCTGCAGGGTGGGGGAAAGTGTGCTCAGTCGCTAGGCAACCTGTGTACAGGTAGATGTCTCTGGTGATAGTTAAAGGGAGATCTGGAACTGGAGGTAAGATTTGGGAAAGGAGGAAGTTAAGCTTAATTGGCACATCCGCCAGGCCTTCTCAAACGGGTAGCCTGGATGCTTAAGTCTGTTCTTAGAGAGTACAGAGGTATCTCTGATAAGGTACTTTCCTCCATTTAGGGATGGATCTGGCCGGATGCTGCCAATGATGATAATTACAGGGAGGCTTGAACTGGGGTTCTGGCTGAGGATAGCTGTTAGTGCAGAAGGTTATCTAAATATTCCTAGAAGTGGTTAGTTAGGGAATTAGAGGTCTTAAAGTTAGTAAGGCTGTAAGAAGGAAGGGTCTGAGCTAAATTGTATAAAGCTATTACTTAATGTCTACCTGACCTAGGCGGTGTCCCCTTGTGGAATTTACCTTAAGGCAGGAGACTCGCCTGTGGGCTGCTATCATTGTTAGTCTTTGAAAGTTGGGCACCCACCTGGGCGGTGTCTCCTTGTGGAATTTAAGTCAGGAGACTTGCACATGGACTGTTATCACTGTTAGTCCTAGTTGGGCGCCCACCTAGGCAGTGTCTCCTTGTGGAATTTACCTTGTCAGGAAACTTGCAGGTGGGCTGTTATCACTGTTATCCTGGGAAGTTGGGGCCCACCTGGGCCGTGTTTCCTGTAGCCCTTGAAGGTGGCTAAGGGAGATATCTGATTCCAGAGAAAGCCTTTCCTGAGGTTGTTCTCCAAATACCTGGAATGTGTATGTCCAGAGAGTGATCAGTCCACACTGTTAGCCCTTCTTAGGGAAAAGTCAATTGGGAAAACTATGAAGGCACACATGATTTTCATAACAGAATACAGCTGATATATAACAAGCCAAGTAACACCAAAAACTCGTTGGGATTTGGCTTCCTCTGAAGGAATTCCCTGATCCCTCCGGGTAGTGACTTTGCCATAACCAGCTGAGTTCTTATGATACATTCCTGCGGCCTGCAGCAAACCCTTCTCTGTGAGCACTTTGGAATAGGGACTAGAGCACAAAGGGTCTAAAACTCAGCACTGGGGACTTTGAGCTTAGTGTTTGTAGGTCCCCAGCGAGCTGTCATATGCAGTGGTGGCACTGGGGAGTCTACCCACCTCCAACCACATCCTTGCAATTGTGATATTTCACCAAAGCTGGGATCCTAACCCAGTTCACTGATAGGAAAACTGAGGCTGAGAAAGGATGGGCTTGCCTAAAGTCCCAAGAAATCCAACGAGACTCAAAGTGGGGGCTGGGAAGATGGCTCAGGGGGCAAAGTGCTTTCTGCACAAGGATGAAGATCTGAATTTGGATTCCCAACACCAGCATAAAAAGCTGGGGATCTCTGTCCCTGTAATCTCAGGGTTAGAAGGCAGGGATGAGAGGATGCTGGGTACTCTGACCAGACCATCATCCAATCAGGTTCAGGAGAGACCTTGTCTCAACATACAAGGTGGAGGGGCTGGAGAGATGGCCCAGCAGTTAAGAGCACTGGCTGCCCTTCCACAGGACCTTAGTTTGATTCTCAGCCCTACATGGCAACTCACAACCATCTCTAACTCTAGTCCCAGGGGGTTTGACATCCTTTTCTGGCCTCTGAGAGCACTGCACATATGTGTGTGCAGACATATATGCAAACAAACATTCATACACACAGACAAACAAACAAACAAGTAATTTAAAGTCTAGATGGAGAGTGATTGAAAAGACACCAAACATCAACCTTTGGCCTCCGTACAACCAAGCACACACACAGAGACCTCAAAGATGGAAGAAGAATGTTTGAGTGACCTATGTCCTGCTCTTGCATTGAGGACTGGGATGGGACCATACCATTCCAGTGACCAAAGCGCTCAGAATCCCAGGTTCCTGACCACCAGAAGCCATTATGATTCTGCTTCCACCTGCCCAAGTCTTCTCTCTCCCCCTTGGGGTATCTCTGGTTCCCTGAAGGTAGGGTTTCCCTTGTGGTAGAAGATCAAGCATCACCCCTTCCTGGCATGCCCCCCCCCCAGTACTCAGCGACTCTAAACTCTCTTTCCCAGAGGGTTCCAGAAGTGATCTTGGCCTCCACAAGCAGCTCAATAAATTCCACTCTCCAAGTTTCTTTGAGCATTTTAGAGGCTGATTTATAAATACAATATCTCTCTCAAAATGAAACAATCAACATAGGATAAAATTATTGAGTTATGAAAACAGAGGTCAGATGGAGGTGCAGTGCTTTAAATTAAACCGACAAAATATATCTTTCATACCAAATTGACTCTTTTTGTCTTGGAAATGAATGTTTAATCAGTTAAGACACGGACGTTGTGGGGAAAGCCGTGAGTGTATTTAATTCTGTAAGGGGGTCTGGTTCCAGTATCGGATGTAATCCCCACCGGCAGCATCAGGAGAGGAGCAGTCTAAGAGAGACTTAGGAATCAAGCAGGGGACCAGAAGGGATCGGTGGCCTCTGGGGTCAGAGCTATGGGGGCCTTGGCATTGACGGAATGGCCGCCAAAGATCAAAGTCTCACCTACTCCTGCCATGATGGCATCTCGGGGGCATCTGGGTCTGTGGGGACAACACCTGGCATCCAGGCATCCTCTGTGCTCCCTGAGCCTGGCTGTGCAATCCTTCACCCCCTGGTCTAACTAGGAGGTAAAATGGAGGGACTTGGTAGGGTGTGAGTTCTGGGCGTTCAGCTTGAGAACTAGGCGGCATTTTCACTCACAAAGAATAGCATACATGTCTGCCTCCTGCTCATATCTATTGTCACTTCTCACAGGAGAGGTAAGGCAGTTTTCAAGATCATCTGCTATCCGGTGCTATGCCAAGTCTCCACCAACACTGGCCAAGCCCCAGTCAGTATGGCTAGCGAAGCCCTTGGGCAGATGAGATCACTGAGGCACTGGTGTCTTTGGACTCTGTAGAAATTGTGTTTATTTTTATCATATTCCCACCCCACAAAGACCAATGCGCCCAGATATGAAGCTATTGCCCCCTCTATCCCAGTCAGAGGTCTCTTCCAGGCACACAGACCCCTCACCCTCTAGCTGTATATCTACAGCATTTTTTAAGAAATAGGCTGCATCTGTCGGCTTTACGGCACTGTGACAATGTCCCCGAGTCTGCTCACAGTTAACCAAGGATTATTTTGCCTCAATTGAGGGCACACATGGCTTTGGGCCTTTGTTGAGGGTAGCACAGCATGATGGGAACATAAGAGTGAAGGGCCATATCTGGAGCCAGAGAGAAAAGAGACCAGGATACTATGATCCCTTTGTCCCTAAGGGCCTTTCACTAGGCTCCACCTTTTAAAGGCCCACAGCACCTCACAGTGTCACCACTCTGGGGTCTGAGTTTTTCATATCAGCTTTGGGGGACATTATGACATCTGAATGATATCACAGACTCTTGATCTTCTCTCTGTTTGCATCTGGAGAATATCAAGGAGTCTCAGAGATCACAAAGCCTGTAGCAATGACTGGCACCTAGAAGGTGTCCAAGCTGAAGATAAGCATGGCAGGGCAGGTGGGGAAATGCCACACTCCGCTAAAGGTATCAAGTCACGGGCCAGCGAGAGGGCTCAGAGGGTAAAGCCACTTGCTGCTAAGTCTGACAACTAGAGTTTGATCCCTGGGACCCACATGGAGGAAGGAGAGTCCTCTGGTCTTTACAGGTGTGCCATGACACATGCATGCACACGTATCACACACTTAAAAAAAAGACTAAGCCATAATCCTTGGAAACTGTAAATGTAACAGGAGGAAGTGGTCTTTACAGACACAATTCAAGCTCAGGACCACAACATTGGGAGATTATTCTAAATTAGCCTTAAAGTCCATCATAAATGTCCCTATGATAAGAAGGGCAGGGGAGCTACCACTAATAAAAAAGAAGCCAGAGAACAGAGAGAGACACAGCCACAAGCCAGGGAAGCATCTAGAACAGTGGTTCTCAACCTGTGGGTCATGACCCCAGTCGCATATCAGATACTTAAATTACAGTTCACAACAGTAGCAAAATTACAGTCATGAAGTAGCAATGAAGTAATTTTATGGCTGGGGGGGGGGTCACCACAACATGAGGAACTGTATTAAAGGGTCACAGCATTAAGAAGGCTGAGAACCACCGCTCTAGAAGCTAGAAGAGGTAAGGATGGACACCCCAGAGCATCCTGGGGAAGCAAGGCTTCCCAGAACCTTGATTTCAACGTGAGGTACTGATTTTGGACCTTTGGGGTTGTGAATGGATGGATCTCTACCGCTTTTGAGCCACAGGTTTGTGGCCATTTGCTGGAGCAGCCACGGAAAGGAAGCCTCCAGCCTCTGCACATCACCTCCCTGCCCCTCTCAGTTGAGAGGAGCACGGTGTGAGAAAGCGTTTACAAATCCCTCTGCATGCTGCTTGACACCCAGCAGGTGTTTCCACAATCCCTGCTTCACACACACAGCAAGCATTGCACACCCACGCACACTTTCTCCTTGCAGTTCCCATGAATTCCAAAGCTCAAGGCCCCTGGACTCCTAATCATCCAGCACATCGTTCTTAATCTGGCTTTCCCATTTGGTGGGGGCCTCTGCACTGGGTAACAAGGGGTCAGGCTTATCTTTCATTAAGTAAGGAGGGAACATAAAATTGAATGAGCCCCTGCAATTCTAGACTAATGGAGAGCTAAAACTGTGAATGTGAGAAGCATCCTAGATACGCACCAGTTGTAAAGGAATCTGCAAAGGACTGGTTTGCATAGAGCTTGTGTAAGCCATCATTTATTTCCCAGGGGAGCGAGGGGTGGTCTGTGATCAGCGGACAGCAGCCCTTGTAATGATTAGAGCTGTTGTGATCAGGAAGCTTGGGAAGGGCGCTGGGAGACTGGCGACAGTATGTATGTGTAAAGGCCAGGAGACAACCACAGGTACTTTGGTTTTTTGACAGGGTCTCTCACGAGCCTGGAACTTTCCTCGTAGGCTGGGCTGTCCACCTGTCTTAGACTCCCCAAGGCAGCCACCTGGCTCTGCCTTGCTGTACGTTATGGGAAATCCCCAGCAAAGGCACCCAGTGTCCTGAGGATTTGTTAGGAAATGAGCTGAGAATATGGCATGGTCAGAAAAGACCGGCCAAGGTGGGATTGAGGTCATGTGACTGTGGAGTCTGAACCGGTCAACCACTTGGAAGAGGAAACGGGTCTACTGCCTTGTTGAGCGGGGTAACTGGAGAGCGGAACATACATTTCCACTGACTTATTAGTTAATTATTTATAATATCTCACTATGCAGTTCAGTCTGGCCTTGAACTCACGATCTTCTTGCCTCTGCTTATATCGGGCTACAAACTGAACTTTGGTTTCTGAGCAGCTGTTGTGGTAGCAAATGCTATCCAGCCCAAACCATGTGACTCTGACAGGGAAGTCAGTTTTGCACCCTGTCCTTCAGCCTCAGGAGTGCTTGTGACCCAGTCAGACACCCTGGGGGCGGGGCTACTTCATCTTGGATTCATGGTTGGTCCAGCCAGTCAGTGCTCTGCCATGGTTTTCCTTGGAAGACTTTAACACTCTGCCACAAGTGTGTTGGCTGCCAGTAGCCCTAGGCCTGCTATGTGGAAATGGGGAGTGGGGTGGGGCCACAACGACACCCACCGGTGCAGCTCCTGTGAAGAAGCACCCTGAAGCCTTTGTCTATCCACGGCTCCATCAGTCTTTATTGCTTATGTCACCATTACCCTAAACATGACTGTAAGAGTTGTAACTCTAATATTAACTGTGAAGCGATGGGAGGAAAGAGAAATGTGAAGCAAAGTTGTTTAAGAATGTGCTGGAAGTCCCCTAAAGTGCCTATTCTACCAACTTCCTGTAGGACTTGATAGTTCAGACAAGCCCTCATGCTAAAAACACAGAACCCCGCTCAGCATGGGATTCAGGACCTCACGCTGCAGGCTCCCCTGAGCTCTTTCACCTCCCTGGCAGCAAGTTCTCACTCTCCAGCCCCATAGCAAAAGGAATCCCTTGCTGACTCCACCAGCTCACTAGCCCCTCCACCCTTCCCTTTGCTGTCTGTATCCTGAAGCATCCTTCCCTGCCTCTGTCTGCCTGCTGTGGTTCACCTACCCTCGGTAACCCTCCTCCCTGGCTTGTCATATGAAACACCCACAGCAGGCAAACAGACCAAGGCAGAAGGTAACCTGTGATAAGTGGGTGTGGTGGTACACACCTGCAATCCCAGGACTCAGGAAACAGAGCCAGTGGGCCAGCCTGGGATACATAGTGAGTTGCCAGCTAGCTAGGACTATAGAGAGTCTCAAAACAAAACAAAGCAAAACAAGGGAACGTAAGGGCGGTCGTCTTGGGAGTGGTGCCTAAAGGTGACTACTGACACTACTAACAAGACTGAAGCCTCTTCCAGTGAGGGGGATGAAAACATTTTCAAATGGATTGTACAGTTACCCACTCAGTGTGTGTGACTTGATGGCATGTATATATCTCAATAAATCTGCTACAAATAAAACTGAGGTTACACTATCAACAACCAATAAAAATCAGTCCCAAGTTGCCACAAACAGAGCTGCAGAAATAACATTTTCCTCCATGCCACCCCCATACTCTGCAGAGTCCCCCCAAATCAGCCAGCGGAACTCAGATCATGCACAGGACCAGGGCTCCTCAGCTCAGCCCTGCCACTTGCTCCCCTCAAGCCCTCCTTTGCTGGAGCCATGGGGCCCACGTGGGAGATGGACTCACCGTCGGCAGCTGGCCAGACAGCAGGTGGCTATCCTGGGCCAGCATGTTGGACACCATGATGGCTGGGAGATCCATAGCTTGGTATGAGTAGGCAGGGAGCAGGCCGTTGGGCGCAAGGCCGTGACAGAGCGAGTGGTAGCCGGCTTCGTGGTCCCCCAGGTGCAGGAGGGATGGCTCAGGGAGGTTGGGAGGCGTTATAGGAGGAATCTCATAGTCTTCATTGCTCTCACTCTGGCTGTTGTAGGTCTGAAAACATCAGAGGGGCAGGGGGCGGGGTCAGTGTCTCAAAACCACAGAACATATTCCATAGCATCAGTAACAGCAGCAATGAGAACAATGTCCTTGCAAAGAGATGACCCCAGTACAAGGCAGAAGGCTTAGTGACCTCCTGACTCAGACTCCTGCTCCACTGCTCCATGAATCTTCCACTGAGAGTCTGCAAACAAGAGCCTGGACTCCTAGGGAGAGGGTTCCCCTGAACCTGCTCCTGATTGCCCAGCAGATCCAGCCCACGGCCACCTGAGAACCACCCTCCCCCAGCCACCCACTTTACAGCGGAGGACTTGGTCCAAAGGGGAATGGTCATGTAAGTTAGCAGAGGAGCTGGGGACTGGAGCTTCAGGCAGTAAGAGTCTCCTAGGCATCCCCAGCCCTCTCTTGGTCCTTATCTTGGTGAGGGGTACATATGTCAGTGCAGACTAGCAGTTAGTGGCCCCCTCTAGGTCAGTCTCATGGGGTCATTTTCACACCCTAATGAACAGGCCCCAAGACAAGGCTAGTAGACACAGTGAGCACTAAATTTAGCTTTCTCCTTGTCATAACTGTCGCAGGTTTTACCGTAGATCATGATGAGCACATACTTTGGGCCCTGACTTTGTGACATAGGTTCTGGGTATGCTTCAGCAGGTGGAGGGACTCCCATTTGTCAGCGTGAGTGAACTTTTAAAAATTGTGCATGGGTTTTAAATTTTTAATTTATTTATTTGAATGTGAGTGTGTGTGTGTGTGTGTGTGTGTGTGTGTGTGTGTGTGCCATGGTGTACATGTGGAGGTCAGAAGACAACTTTGTTGGGGTCTTTCCACTGTGTGGGTTCTGGATATCAGTCTCAAGTCAGACTTGGTGGCAAATGCCTTTAACCCCTGAGCCATCTTGGTGGCCTCAGATTTTTTATTTTAATTTTATCAAATTATTTCCCCCCTAATCTGCTAAAGGGCTCATTTTCATCTAGTTAATATCATAACAAATTTGTCTTTTTTTTTTTATTTCACGTCCTTCCTCCATCCTTTCTTTTTTTTTCTTTTCTTTCTTTTTTTTTTTTTTTAATGGAGAAACGGTTTACTCTGTAGCCCATGCTGGCCTTGAACTCCACTGAGTGCTGGGGTCATAGGCATGTTGAACATCCTGCATCCCTAGAACAAACCCTGCTTGGCCCTGATCTGTCACTCATTTTTGCAGTATTGGACTTGGTTGGTTAGGACCTTCAAATCAGGTTCACGTGTGGGATTAGCTTCAATCTTCCTGTCTGCTACTGCCCATGCCTGGTGTCGTTATCAGCCTGGGGAGTCAGTCTTCCCTCTTCATTCTCTGGATATTAGACCCAACAGACGACAGCTATGTGAACTAGAAGACAGAGCTGAAGAAACTATCCATGATCCACCAGAGATAGACAAAGAGAAGTCACGGACACAAAGGCAGATGTCTCTTGGATTCTGTTTAAGTGGGCCAGAGGAATACCAGAAGAAGTGATAGTTGAGGGTATTCCAGAAGCAGTGGGTAGGAGAAAACCTTCATTAATGTGTATGTGCAGCGAAGGAAAGAAAGGCCTGGGCCACAGGAGCACATGAGACTGAAGAGGTGGCTCAGAGGCAGAGTGCTTGCTTAGCACTTGGGAGGTCCTGGGCTCTATACCCAGAGGGAGGAAGGACATGGTTTGTTGTTTTGTATTGCTCTGTGAATCCAGCATACAGATTCATTAGCTAGCCATCCCCTGAAGTCTAGTGCTGTGCTACTCTCATGGGCTGATGATGAAGCCATGAGTTTAGGGAGGTCTGGGTAGAGCTATGACAGAGCAGGGACACATGTCATTTTCCTCAGACACCATATAGGAAACTTACGATTCTCTGGAAGAGTGAAAATTGCCTTTTACAGCCAGATTCCAACATCGCCTCTTGCTCATTGGCTCCCTCTGTAGGGCTATTGTGGAGTTACCACACAGATGGACTAACTAGTCTGGAAGAGGTGGCAAGCGCCTACCTGCTGGCTTCCCTAGGCTTTCTTCTCCAGTTAGAGTTTGTCCTGGTTAGCCCTGGGTCTCCTCTCCTTCTCCCTTACACTCCCTTCCAGATGGCCTCAAGAATCAGGTGTGCAAAGTCCTCTAGATGTCACATTCATCCTTCATTTCTGGTTGCCGAACACCACAGCTCGACATCCCAACACCCACTCAACATTCCCTTCCTCTACCTTGCACGTGTTCTCTGACTGCACTAGATGATGCCACTCTCCATCCACAAACCTGACACCCCCGTTCACTCACCCCTCAACTCCAACAAAACTACTCCAAAATACCTTCAAACTCTACATAGCCCACTACCACCTCTCACCCCACCAGTGGACAATGATGACAACCTCCTCCTGGTCCCCCACAGCCTTCTCTTATCCCTCTACTCCCTCCTGTAACCAGAATGATCTCTAAAGAGAATCATCCTACCCCTTCCCCACGCCCTGTGGTAGGGCGACAGAACTCAACGGATTGTGCATCCCGGGCTTTCTAGCCCAGGTTCAGAGGTCTCCAGCAACACCTCACACCAACCAGGAGCCTACCTGGCATCATTGGGCACTATTATGATCTCTTTGTGATGAGGAAACGTGGTCCAGCCCAGGGCCATGACAGTCGAAGTGGGACAAGGAGACTCTCATTCAGGCCTGGGGAGGTTTGCCCCAGGCTCCAAGAAGAAAACACTGGCCCACTTGGCGGCACCTTGTGGTGACAGGCAGACAGACACTACTATGGTGGGCAAGTGTATAGAGTGATAAGGGAGAGAGAGAGACAAAATGGTTCGTGTCCTGTGGACAGAGGCATTTCTGAAGAGGTGAAAGAGATGTGAGGAGCGGGCTGAGGTGGGTGGCTTCACTGCCACCCAGGGCTATGGTGACATCTGGGCCTGGGCTTCTGCCGGGGCCCATGGCTGGGTTAAGACTCTGATGCAGCTGCAATCTCTGTTGATGTCCACGCTGCTGATACCACCAAAGGCAGAGAGGATAGGGCTGTACAGAGTTGGCCCCGCTCCTCACTGACTAACACTAGGGAGAACTGGTCCTCACCAGCTGCACTCAGGGGAGAGGATCCTATGCCTCTCTTGGGCTGCACAATATAGCTGACCCTGTTCACATGAGCATGGGCAAACTGGCCCTGAGGGCATGAGAATGGGAGAGCAGGTTATAATCCCTCTCGTATGCCATGGGTGGCATAGGTGAGGGAAAGATTCCCTCCTCCCCTCACTCCTCACCACCTTCAGCAGGTGGAGGGCCTGACCCAACCCCTCACCATCTGCAGCACTTGGGAGAACAGGCCCTGCACCTCACCTGGGCAGCACAATAGAGCCAACCCTGTTGGTGGAGGTGTGGGTGAATCAGCCCCAAAGTTGTGGCCATGGGAGAGCTGTCCCCATTACTCATCTGCCTTGTGGCAGCTTGGGCAAGGGAGAGATGCCCTCCCCCCATCCTGCCTATCAACACCTGAGGCAGATGGGACAGCTGGCCCTGAGGTCATGAGAGCAGGAGAGCTGTCCCTGCTGCCCACCAGCTGTAACACTCAGGAGAGCAGGCCCTGTACCTCACCTGGGCAGCAAGGTAGAGCTGACCTTGTTGGTGGAGGTGTGGATGAGCCAGCCCCAATGCTGTGACCATGGGAGAGCTGTCCCCATCACTCATCAGTCTTACGGCATGGGTGGGGAAGAGATGCCCCCCATCAATGCCTGAGGCAGGTGGGAGAGACGTCCTTGGCCCCCCTCAACTGCAGCGCTCGGGAGAGTGGCCCCTACACTTCACCTGGGCAACACAGTAGAGGTGCCCCTGAAGGTGTAGATGTGGGAGAACCAACCCTGAGGATGTGAAAGCAGGAGAACTGACCCCGCCCCTTGCTCATCACTGTAAAGGGTGAATTAGCCGGGGCAATACTGGAGAGCCCATCCTGGTGGCCAAGGCAAGGGAGAGCTGGTGAGCTGACCAACCCTGCAACTAACTACCCAGAACCAGGGTTTTCTGTTGGCCCACCCCAGCATCCGCCCCATCCTAAATCTGCTGGAGCATAGGAGAGGGGGCATTCCTGTGGACCCAGGGCTACATCTGCCCCATCTAAGATCTGCTGGAGCACAGGGGAGGGGCAGTCCTGTGGACCTAGGGCTACAGGATCTCCAAGACACAGGGCCCAGTGGGATGCCCAGGAGGAGTCCAGTGAAGGCCCAGTGCCGATAGTGCAGCAGAGACCAGGGGCCTTGAACCAGACCAATGATTCTTTCCAATAAATGGCTGCATGCAAAAGTGCATGGATAAAGGGGTTTACTGTGTCACACGAGATTTTCCCTTCCTTCCTTCCTTCCTTCCTTCCTTCCTTCCTTCCTTCCTTCTTTTCCCCCCTCTTTTTCTCTTAAATTTTATTTTATTTTGGGGTGGGGTGGGAGATGGGTGAGATCGGCAGGCATGATGTGAAAGACACAAAGAATAAATAAAAAAGAGAGCGAGAGAATCATCCCACTGGGCCATTCACACTGCAGATGTTCTGACAGCCGTCCTGTCTCTGTCACTACTGCTAACATTTTACTGCCCAAAGCCACGGTTCAGTTATGACATTTTCACAGAGATGTATCATTGCACATTTCTTTTTTTTAATTTTAATTTTTTTTATTTTACATACCAATCACAGTTCCTTCCCCTCCTCCCGCTCCCCTCCCCCATCTTCCCCCCACCCCCCATCCACTTCTCAGAGAGGGTAAGGCCTCCCTTGGGGAGTCAACACAGGCTGGCATATCAAGTGAGGCAGAACCAAGCCCCTCCCTCCTGCATCAAGACTGAGCAAGGTGTCCCTCCATAGGGAATGGGCTCCAAAAAAGCCAGTTCATGCCCCAGAGATAAGTCCTGGTACCACTGCCAGGGGCCCCACAAACAGACCAAGCCACACAACTGTCACCCACATTCAGAGGGCCTAGTTCAGTCCCATACAGGCTCCCCAGCTGTCAGTCCAGAGTCCATGAGCTCCCACTAGCTCGGGTCAGCTGTCTCTGTCATTGGACCTTTCTGGTTCCTTTCCTCTCCCAGCTTAGCCCCTGCTTCTCCTTCCATGTTACATATAGATGTATATGTATATAATTAAATTTAAATTTCATATATGAGAGAAAATAGGTGATATCTGTCTGAGTCTGGATATTTAACACAAGGCGCTCCAGTTCCTATCTTTTCCCTGTGAATGACGTCACTTCATTCTTCATGGCTGAGTAACTCTGCCTGTGCCACGTTTTCCTTATCCACCATCTAGGCTGGTTCAGTGTCTTTTCCATTGTTAGTAATGCTCCCTGAATGCATGGCTATGCTGGCTTAGATTCCTTCAGGTGTACATCCAGGAACCCCACTGTCTTTGGGTTCAAGACCTTAGTCTCAAACATGACCATGTAAGTCCTCCCATGGCCTGGCTGTTGCCGGCTTAGGGCTGCCACCCTTGCTGCTCTTGGCAGAATCCAGTGCCTTAAGGGACCTTTCCAAGGACACAGAACAGGTGTCAACTGACCACTGGCTCAGCAGTCTCACTGGTGTATCATCCTTAACGTCTGTGCCACAGGTCCATGTCCGGTGAGGTGGTGCTTGTCTTTGGCCTCACCACCAAGATGGTTTGAGGGCCAAGTGTCTAGATAGAACCAAGTACGGGTATCACATCACTCCAGAATGCAAAGTCCCTCTGCCTGCCTTTCTGCTCAGACTCACCTCCTCCTAGACTCCTTCTCAACTGTCCAGCCCATCCTCTGGAAAGACACCTCCAAGGCCCACACCATGGCACTTTTGCAAGTCTCCCATAGTACTCAATACCTCCTATAGCTTTTTGTGGCTCATCTTTACCTTCAGCTTGTATATCCCCCCCCAAAGCCCCAGTACCTAGTACTGTTTTGTTCTCAGTACCTAGTACAGTGATTGGCACCTAGAAAAAACTTAGTTACGATGCAGTGAATGAGCTCACAGAATGGTCTGCCTCAGACTCTAGGTTCAAGCCTCACCCAGGTGTTTCCATATCTGTCTCTCCCAGCAGACTACTGTCCCTTGGCTATCCGTGTCTCGTGCTACTGAATGCTACTTCCTTCCTGTCCTCCAGGATCCAGAACAGGTACAGACACAGGGCAGGATGCCAAAGAATGCCAAATGATCACAAGAGTTCATTCTTTTAAATCCAAGCCAAAATCCCAAGGCTCTGGAACACACCCAATCAACCAGAAGTCTTTTAGAAAACTAAGCATGTGTTGTATCAAAATATTGAAATAACACAATCATGACAATTCCTCTAAAGGAGAAAATAGCACACTTAAAAATAAGCATGCAAACACACATTTGTCTCTTCGGGGTGTAGTCAGATCCTGAGCACAAACCTGCCTATCCTGGGGCTGATCTACACCAAGTCCCCACTGTGTGCCTGCCTCAGGTCCTGGCATTTCCATACACTCTCCCTTTAAACATGCCTGCTCTGAAAAGACGTGACTAGAGCCTTTGTTTTTCAGACAGGGAGGGCAGAGCATAGAGCTTAAAGAAGGTATCTTGTAGCCAGAGTCTGACTCAGGCCTGGTGAGTCTGACTCATTCCCCACACTGGGTCAGACACCTCTTGCAGACCCAATTCCAGGCCCTGCTGTGCAAGAGATCTGCCCCTCACCATGCCTACTCTGCTCCTCACCATGGGGGCCTCACAAAAATCCAGAGAGTGGCATCAAGATGCCGAAGAGTCCCAAGAGATCTGGTACACACAGAAAAACAGCGTCAGATGTATTTTTCATGTCCCGGATCAAGGAAAGGAAGAGTGTGGGCCCATTTGAATGGCCTGGGGCTGGCTATAGGGTCAGAGGAGAGCAGATCACCCCTGGAATCTCTGGGATGAGGGATCTTGAAGCCTAGCATATTATATATTTTGTTTTATTTTATAAGGATCTCATGTATTCTTGACTTTACCATATAGCTGAGGGTGACATTGGATTTCTGGTCCTCCTACCTCCATTTCCCAGTGTGCTGGGATTATAGATGTGCTCCTACATAAACAGGTCATGTTTCTGTAGGACTGTGAGTGGAATCCAGAGATTCAGGCATACCAAGCAAACACTCTATCAACTGAGCTAGACCCCCAGCCCCAAAGCCTAGATTCTTAAATTGTGGGTCACAAAGGCTTATCTGTAAAACACTTGACAACAGTAAAAAGACTCTGACCACGCAAAACCAGAACTGAGCTCGGAATCAGACGCATGACAGATCTTGGATGTTCCCAGCAGCTGGTACCCGTGTTGCACTGCACGACTTCACTGCAGCCTTAGTTCTGAGCACACAACCCGTGCACTTCGTACTGTTTGCAAACCAGCAACACCAATGAAGTCTGCTTAAAACACCTCAGACCAAACCCAGGACTACTGTGTGCTCTGAATTATGACTTTCTTATTCTACAGTCTTCTGCTCCTACAGAAACATGACAGTTTCTGGAAAACAAGGATGTTAGTGTTTTTCCACCCTAGTTCCTCGGCATGTAAGCATCAAACTAGTATACTCTGGATTATATTGTGTAGGAAAGTTTGATTTTTAAAATTTACTATTTGAGTTACTGACTTGAATTTTAAAAAAAATGTTCAATGAATTTGGCTTGGAATTAGGGAAGAATTTCCAACAATTTCTCTTCTTTTCTTCCTTTTTTTTCTTTTAAGGAGGCAAGATTATATTTTGGTTATGATTTCAGTCCATGTTCACTGGGCCTTGTTGCTTTGGGCTAGTGGTGAGGTAGGACCTCATGGTGGAGAATGCTCGGTAAAGGGACATTTCTAACATCATGGTGGCCAAGAAACTGAGAACAAGGAAAGGGGTGAGGTCCCAACATCCTCTTCAAGGACATCTTCCATGTATTAGTTCCCAACAATTTCTGAAATAGCCCTAAACACATTTCGGCTGTTGTGTACTATGCGTTTATGTGAAGTGTATGCGCCTCAAAACAACCATCCACTCCAACAGACACTGAAGATGGTCTGTGTCCTGCAGTATCAACCATTCAGTCAGGATCCAATTCTTCATGTAAAAATAAATACACTCATCCATCTCATTAATCTGAAAAATTTCTTTTCATGATTATAAAATATTCCACTATATGGATTTGCTGTGGGATGTATGGCAAATGTGTTGCTAATTAATCAATAAAACACTGATTGGCCGTTGGCTAGGCAGGAAGTATAGGCGGGGCAAGGAGGAGAATAAAGCTGGGAAGTGGAAGGCTGAGTCAGAGAGACATTGCCAGCCGCCACGATGAGAAACAGCTTGTGAAGATGCCGGTAAGCCACGAGCCATGTGGCAAGGTATAGATTAAAGGAAATGGATTAATTTAAGCTATAAGAACAGTTAGCAAGAAGCCTGCCACGGCCATACAGTTTGAAAGCAACATAAGTCTCTGTGTTTACTTGGTCAGGTCTGAGAGGCTGTGGGACTGGCAGGTGAAAGAGATATATCCTGACTGTGGGCCAGGCAGGAAAACTTAAGCTACAAATGGCGTCCAATGTGGTGGCAAGAGTTTCCACCTAAAACCTGAAAAAAGATTCTAAAACGGAGCTAAAAACAGCTTCCTAATTGTCTCTCTCAAATGAGCGGCAGCTGCTGGTTTGAGCTATTGGCGTGTTCCTAGCGCGTGTGCTTGATCTGCAGTAGGGCGGAAATGAGGCCTCTGCAAGTGGCACATTAAGCTGCATGGTGGATTTAGACATTGCTAGTATAAAACAAAAAAAGAAGTTTCTGGACTACATGCTGCTTGGATAAAAGCATAGACCCATGATAGCTCCCAGAGCTGGTGGTAAACGTAGCCATGTTGAGAAGCTGTGGGCGGAGCCAGCAGCCACAGCTGCTGCAGGTTAAAGCAATAGATTCACAATAAGACAGATTCAGATGTAATAGTATACAATGTGTGTAAAAGATACGTAGGCTTGAAAAAGACAAAAAAGGTGATATATACAGTTATAGAAAAAAATACATAGTTTTAAAAAATAAAGTCTTTAAAGAGACAGTAAAATTAATATAAAAAATAAGCCATGTGAAGATGACTATTACACAGAGAATCTGGATTGTGTTGTCTTTGGAATTTTTAACTGCAGAAAAACATTTGATTGTAAAAGCTGTTGAGTTATGCCAAAATGTATATTTTAAAAGTACCTTGACTTCAAAATTTGGATATAAGGATATGTTGCTTTGGAAAGGAGTCTCTGCTTTTGTTCCCACAGAAAGCCAAAGGCTATGGAATTGTTCCAGATTAAGATACATCAGGTTTGACCAGCCAAGACCCCCTGAAGGTCTCCGATGACACCATGGCCCAGATGATCCAACATCCAGAATGGTTTGAAGGCATCTGGCTCAGATGATACAGCCTCATGGACTATTCCATAATTCTAAAATTTTCTTTGTTTCCCCATAAGATACAGCGCCCCCCTTCCAGCAGGAAGTAGTAAGAGAAGCTACGCCCAAATTCCCAAATTATATGTAATTTTACTTTGTTAAGGTTAAAACCTTCCTTTTTGAAAAAAAAAAAAAAAAGGGGAAGTGCTGTGGGATGTATGGCAAATGTGTTGCTAATTAATCAATAAAACACTGATTAGCCGTTGGCTAGGCAGGAAGTATAGGCGGGGCAAGGAGGAGAATAAAGCTGGGAAGTGGAAGGCTGAGTCAGAGAGACATTGCCAGCCGCCACGATGAGAAACAGCTTGTGAAGATGCCGGTAAGCCACGAGCCATGTGGCAAGGTATAGATTAAAGGAAATGGATTAATTTAAGCTATAAGAACAGTTAGCAAGAAGCCTGCCACGGCCATACAGTTTGAAAGCAACATAAGTCTCTGTGTTTACTTGGTCAGGTCTGAGAGGCTGTGGGACTGGCAGGTGAAAGAGATATATCCTGACTGTGGGCCAGGCAGGAAAACTTAAGCTACATGGATTTGCCACAATTTGTTTATTAATCCACTGATAGGCATTAAATCTCCTTCTATCTTTGGCTACTGTGAGTTGGGTAGCTGTGGTGATATATTGTGTACCCTAATAAAGCTTGCCAGAGGATCAGAGGACAGAGCCAGCCACTAGATTAGACATAGAGGTTAGGTAGTGGTGGCACACACCTTTAATACCAGCACTTGAGATCACATGCCTTTGCTTGGGAAGCATACACTCCTTTAATCCCAGGAAGTACTATGGCAGGGCAGAGAAAGGTATATAAGGCATGAGGAAACAGGAACTCATTCTCTCTCTCTCTTTTTTCTTCGAGACAGGGTTTCTCCATGTAGTTTTGGTGCCTGTCCTGGATCTCGCTCTGTAGACCAGGCTGGCCTTGAACTTACAGAGATCCATCTAGCTTTGTCTCCCAAATGCTGGGATTAAAGGCATGCACCACCACCGCCCAGCTGGAACTCACTCTCTTTAGCCTGAGGATTTCATAGAGGTAAGAACTAGTGGCTGGCTGTTCTGCTTCTCTGATCTTTCAGCTTTCACTTTGATATCTGGCTCTGTTTTTTTTTTTTTTTATTAAAAGCCTATCTAAGATTCAAACAACAGGTAGCCATGAATAAATGTATACATAACTCTGAGTATATTTTTCAGATTTTTCACATGTACATATGTAGGAGTGGAATTGCTAGGTCATGTGGTAATTCTGTTTGACTTTTGAGAAATGGTCCTGGGACTTTTCCACAGTGCCCGAGTATTTTTATAGTTCTGCTAACATTATGTGATGGTTTCAATGTCCCCACATCTACAGCACCAAGATTTTTAATAGTTTTGTGATAACCATCTTAGTGGTATGAAGTAACAACTTCTTGTGGCTTTGATTTGTGTTTTCCTAAAGACTGATGACATTAATCTTTGCACGTGTTTCTTGGCCATCTGAATCTTTAAAGAAATGTCTATTCCAGCCTTTTGTCCCCGTTTTAGGTTGGGACAAAGCACTGACATAGAGTCGTTCCAATTTAATTTTTGATGATGTAAAACCTATCCCTTTCTTGTTGTCCATAGTTCTGATGTTATATTCAGTAATCCACAGCCCTGATAGTTGCATCATTGAACGTGGCATGAGATAAAGTCCAACTTCGTTATTTTGCATGTGACTGTTCACTTGTTCCAACATCATTTGGTGAAGAGACTGTTCTTTCCTTATAAATGGTCCAGGCACCTCTGCCAAAACTCAATGGCCCATGGATATATGAGTTGAACCTTGGACTGTGAAGTTTATTCCATTGATCTACATGTTCTCATCCAAAGATCATGTTACTTGTGCTTAGAGAAATTTGTATCTGTGAGTCTTTGAAATGTCACATGAATTTTCAGATTTTTTTCATTTCTGAAATAAAAGTGTCCTGGTTCATTTTATTATCACCTTGACACAATCAGCAGTCACTCAGGAAGAGGGGTCTCAACTGAGGGATTACCCAGATGTCTGTGGTGGGATTGTCTTGGTGTCTGACGTGGAAAGAAACAGCCCACTGTGAGTGGTGTCACCCCTAGGTGGTGGGGTTGTCTTGGTGACTGACGTGGAAAGAACCAGCCCACTGTGAGCGGTATCACCCCTAGGCAGGTGATCCTGGGTTGTATGAGAAAGCAAGGTAAGCGTGAGCCAGAGGGAGCAAGCTGGTAAGCAGCACTCCACATTTTCTGCTTCAGTTCCTGCTGGAATCCCACCCTGGTTTTCCTCAGCTATAAATTGTAACCTGAAAGGGTAAGCCAAATAACTCCTTTCTCCCCAAAGTTGCTTTTGGTCCTGGTGTTTATCACAATGACAGAAAAACAAGCTAGAACAAAGGGTCAGTGGAAATCCGACAGGACCTGCATTGAACAGGTAGGTGTCTTGGGCATCCATGATATCTTCTAGTGGCCACACACAGGGCAGCGTCCCCTTCGCTGTACAGGTCTTCAGCGCCTTTCAGCAGTGTTTTATAGCTTTCCATTTATGGCTCTTTCACTTCCTTGGTTAAAGTTATTTCTTCTCATCTTCTTATTCTGGTGCTGTTGCCGGAGGAGAGTTCTTCTTAGTCTCTTTTTTGAGCTGTTTATTGTTGGTTTATAGAAACATAATTGATATTCCCACGCTCCTTTTATACCCTGACACTTTGCCAAGTTCATTTATTAACTATCTTTTATAATTTTAAGAGAAAGCAGAAAGTTCATACCCCTGAAGGAACAAAAAGAAAGAAGGTGAGAGAGAGAGAGAGAGAGACAGAGACAGAGACACACAGAGAGAGACAGAGACAGAGAGAGAAAGGAAGGGAGGGAGGGAGGAAAGAATGAATGAAGGAAGGAAGGAAGGAAGGAAGGAAGGAAGGAAGGAAGGAAGGAAGGAAGGAAAGAACTTGCTTCAACTACGTCTGAAAAGGTCCAAGGACTAACTACAATGGTGCTCAGAAAGAACCTTCTTAGGAATGGCGGCTGGGCGATGAAGAGCAGCCACAAGGAGTCCCCAGAAACCCAACTGACTTCCTGAGAGATAAAACTCGGTATTCTGCTTTCAAACAAATGAGTCTAGCAGATAACATTTATAACAGACAAGGAATAAAACGACAGGAATAGTTAAAAATAAACAGATGTTATCAGGCAAATAAAAAGTAATGTGACAAAATTAATAGCAAATTAAGGACAAATTCAGAGCGGAATGTATTGAAGAGACTTGGAGGAATACTTCTGCTGACAAATGATATAATCTATGAAGAAGTGACGGACATAAACTTTATGAACATTGATAAACGACAGGAGTGAAAAATGTGAAAAGCCATTAAATGTATAAAGCCAAACCGGCACTGGTGACACACATTTGAAATCCTCGCACTCAGAAGGCTGAGGCAAGGAGCATTGTGAATTCCAGGCTAGCGTGGGCTATGTAAGACCCCATTTAAAACAACAACACAAATAAAATAACAACAACAAAAACCCAGGCTAAAACCATGAACAAAATGAGACACTTTAACACGTCTCTTGGACAAGTCAACCAGAAAGAAATGAGTTAGAGGGAATGAAAAGATGGCTCAGTGGTTAAGAGTACTTGCTGATCTTACAGAAGACTCAGGTTAGGTTTCTAGGTCACAAACATCTCTAACCATTGGTTTCTGGTGATCCAACCCCCTCTTCTGACTGAAATTATAAAACTATTACCTTAGTGAAACCTGAGATGTGAGCCATGGGAAATTGATACCATTTACTTAACCACTTTATTAGAAGATAAAAAAGGCAAAACAAATGGATTTAACACTCAGTTGAAGAAGGGAAAAACAGAAAAAAATAAATAAAGCAACAGTCAATAGATGAAAAAATGAATAGAAAACACATCTTAGATAAGAAATAAAAGATTAGAGTTAGTTTCTTGAGAGAAACTAACAAAAAAATCAACAAGGGGCTGGAGATACGGCTCAGTGGTCTGAGGTGGTTACTGCAAAAAACACGAGGACCTGAGTTCGGACCCACAGCCCCCGTGTAAAATGCTGGGCATGACTATGTGCGTCTGTAGCCCCTGCGCTGGGGTCAGTGAAGACAGGATTGCTGGACAAAACACTGTGTACCCATTCGTCGGCTGCTGGACACCTAGACTGAATCAACATCTTGGCTATTGCAAACTGGGTCCCGGTGACACAGACATGCGGGGATCTCTGTGGGATGCTGACTTCAGTACACATATATATATATATATATATCTTCTAGTTTCTTTTCTGTTGCTGTGTGAAATACATCAAACAAAAGCATCTTTAGGGAGAAGAAGAGTTTATTTCAGCTTACAAGTTACAGCCCATCGTGGAGGGAGGTCAAGACAAGAACTCATGCAGGAACTTGAAGCAGAAACCATGTAGGGATATTGCTTGCTGCTCACTCAGGTCAGGTTCAGCTAACTTTCTTTTCTTTTCTTTTCTTTCTTTTCTTTTCTTTCTTTCTTTCTTCTTTTCTTTCTTTCTTTCTTTCTTTCTTTCTTTCTTTCTTTCTTTCTTTCTTTCTTCCTTCCTTCCTTCCTTCCTTCCTTCCTTCCTTCCTTTCTTTTTTTTTTTCTGGTTTTTCGAGACAGGGTTTCTCTGTGTAGCTTTGCTCCTTTCCTGGAACTCGCTTTGTAGACCAGGCTGGCCTCAAACTCACAGAGCTCTGCCTGCCTCTGCCTCCCTAGTGCTGGGATTAAAGGTGTGCGCCACCACCGCCCGGCTCAGCTTAACTTTCTTAAACAGCCCAGGACCACCTGTTCAGGGGATGGCACCACCTACAGTGAGCTGGACCTTCCGACATCAATTAACAATGAAGGTAGTTCTCCACAGACTTGTCCATGGACCAATCTGATCTGGACCATCCCTTAATTGAGACTTCCTTCTCAGGCAGCTCTAGGCTGTGTCAAGTTGACAGGTAAAGCTAATCCAGGCAACAGAGTAACCTTTAATTGCTGTTCTCTTTCTCTCTAAATGTGTCCTGGATGGGACATTAGGTATGTGGACCACTTGCCACCCACCACTTTACCAAGAAAACCCTGCACCCTGTGGGTGCATCTCAGCTGAAGGACTGTAGCACAATTCACCATTGCCCAGATCTGTTTTCCCAACAAGGAAAATGTTAGCTTACCCAAACTCCATCAACTAGAGTAGATGTCCCAACCCTTAACCATCTTACCGTGCCTGCAGGGCTTTTAAAATTCTGCAGGAATGAAACGTGGTTTTGTCAAGCTTGTCTATGTCCATAATGCCCAAGTCAAGATAATACCCCTGTGTCATCCACCTCAGAGATGCTTAATAGAATCTTTCTGATCCACGTCTTACAAGCACATCAGATACAGAGTTGGGGCGATTACGCCTGGTGGCTGGCCTGCTGCCTTCCTGCACTCAAAATGCTTCTTGATAAAATAAATAAAAAGCAAAGCCTGTATTATACATTAACCAAATGAGAGCAGGAAAGCTGTACTATGCAAATCAAATATGGACTCTGTATGATGTGGGGGAGGGACATGGCATCCGTTAACCCTTTGTTCACTGGCAAGACCTCGCTCAGAGGAGTATATCCAACACTCTCAGATACTGCCAGCCTCAGCTGCTTCAAGGCTGTCCCTGGCCCTGACGTACTTGGGTCGGCACAGACAGAGGTGAGACATGAGCTTTGTTTAGTGATGCTGTATATGGGAAGGAGTGTGATAATACCTTGGGTTCTGGCTCGAGAAATTATCAGACTCAAAGGTTCACAGGGCTCCTGGGTGATTGACCAAGGGCTCTGGAAAGATGGGTGGCTGCTGGTTAGGTTTAGAGCTTCCTTTGTTAGAAAGACCTAGTCCTTAGGAGAACTCAGATGGCTTGGGTAATCTAGGGGCCGAGGCATGGGAATGAGACATCGCAGTCTGAAGAGGAAGCCACCATTCTGCAGAGAAGGACTCTCACTGCCATGGATAGGGAGAGAATTCCTTTGTTCATTTGTTGTTTGAATAATACTTGAGATTTGTGAACAACTGTTTTCTTGTGTGTACTTACATGCACCACATGTGTTTGGTGGCCTGTGGAGATCAGAAGAGGGCATTAGATTCTCTGGAACTAGAATTACAGACAATATTGGGAGCTGGGAACTGAACCTGGGTCCTCTGTAGAGCGGCCAGTGATCCTCACTGCTGAGGCTCCAGCTCCTATCTGTTTGAATAACGTTTTTTATAACGTTTTTTATAATCACATATTCACCTGTCTCTTGGCACTTTTCCTTGGGTGTACTAGATGAAGGCTCAGTAAACTTCCTCTGCAAAGGTCCCGCTAATAAATATTTGAAACAACTATTCACCGTTGGTATTGTAGCATGGAAACAGCCATAGATGATACTGAAAGTAATGAGTGGGGCTGTGTTCCAATAGAGCTTTGTTTACAGAAGGCAAACGGAGGGCTAGATCTGGCCCACGGGCCATGCTTTACCGACCTGTGTCCTAAGCAATCAGGAAAGCCAACAGATTCACAACTGAGGTCCTTCTCGTCCCCTTTTGCACCGTGTGTTCCTCTCTCACTGTTTCTCCACTTGATGGCTTACCGCAGAAACCCGAGGATGAAGCTCAATCCCTCCCTCCCTCTCCTTCCCCTCCACCTACTCCAATGAGCTTCAAAGTCCCGCTGGCTCTACGTGTCATTATATCTCAAGCCCTCCCACTATGATCCATCTGCCGGGTGACCCCCTGGGCTCACCATTTTCCCAGGACATCTCTAATCACCTCCTCAATGGCCTTCCACCTTCTACCCTTGTTCCTTTCTGTCTATTCCCCATCTAGCAGCCCAGACAATAGATTACCTACAAATCCAACCATGCTACTCCCAATCAGTTGACATCCCTTTTGCATTTAGGATACAGGATGAAATCTTCTGGGCCAGCAAGACCCCAAGTGAACTGGTCTCCTAGCTCCACCTCCTACAAAAGCCTTCACTGCGCGGAAAGTCTTGTGTGTGCTGTGTGTAGATCAGAGGACAGCCTCTGTCTTCCACCTTTTTAAAGAGAAGTCTCTCGTTTGCCGCTTTGTGCTCCAGGCTGGCTGTGGTTGACTGACTGAATGAGGGAAGAGTGCCCAAGGGCTTTGCTCAGGGCTACATCTCAGCAACTGCTCCACTGCCCCACCACACAGTAGGCACTTAGCCTGCTTTGGGTTTGTTGAGACAGGGTCTCACTACGTAGCTCCAGCTGGCCTGAACTCATTATGTAGATCAGGTTGGCCTTGAACTCACAGAGATCTGCCTGCCTCTGCCTCCTGAGTGCCAGGTAAGATTAAAGGTGTGTGCCAGCCTGCCCAGCATCAGCATGTCTTTGAATGGAGGCATGTATGAATGAGGACTAGTGGCCCGCACTTGCGGGCCCAGCTCTGTGCTCCCTTCTCAACAGGTTCTCAGAAGCCAGCCAAGCTCAGAAACAGCTTTGCCCCGAGAGTAGCTGCAGGGAATGGACCCTGGGGGTGAGGTGGGGGTGGGAGTCCTCTTGGTCATCTTAGAAATCATTTTTTCATGAAGTATTGAGTCCCAACTGTGGTCCCAACAGGCTGTATGACCTTGGCCAAGTCACTGTCTCTTTCTGGGCCTCAAACACTCATGTAAAAAGAGGGAACTGGCCTGGGGTTTTAAACACAGACTTCATTCCTACCCCTCGGCCTGGTTTGCAGGTATGCAGGCAGACCTGGGCAGAGCTGCTTTGGAAAGCATTTTTAAACTGATGAGTGTGCTTTCTAGTCCTTTCTGTGCTAAATAGCTTCTGGAAAAATGCCTATTATGTCTCTTCGCAATTTTTTTTTCCCTTTTCCTTCACTGCCTTTTGGAAACCACAGAAGTAGCTTTATCCTAAAAAAAAAAAAAAAAAAAAAAAAAAAAAAATGTGCGGAGCCAGCAGCGGAACAAAGCTGTAGGAGTTCTCAGAGCATAGCCCTTGCATATGCCTGAGAGAGGCTGAGCAGGGCAGACGCAAACTCCAGTTTATCTCAGGACTGCTTAGACTCTACAAGGTGGGCTACCTTCAGATCAAGACCCCAGCACTGTCTTAGCATTGAGGGTGCTTGGACCAGATAACATCACCTCCCCTGACACCAGCCACACACAGGGCCCCCAGACAGTACATACCTCTGGATGTGCTGGCTCCTCTGCTCAGGCCACTAGCCCGTCCCCTCTCCCCACTCCTGCCCAAGTGACGCTTGCTCATTGACAGAGCTATCACAGCACTCCTCTGCTTTGCCAGAGTGTGGCCAGCACACCAGGTCTACTCTGAACAGAAAGAACAAAGGCCTGTTCCTCCCGTAGTCTGGACCCCATGCTCCTGCTACGTGGTCCTCTCTGTGGGCCTGTAGTTTGAAGCTCATCCACTCCCTTGAGATTTACTGAGTATCCACCCTGAGGCTGGGGCTGGGACTTGTAGAGTTACTACTGAAGAGGTGACTCAGCCCTCAGGTTTGGCCTACTTTTCTTTTCTTTTTGTTTGCTTTTTTCTAGACAGTATTTCTCTCTGTGTAACCCTGGCTATCCTGGAACTCTCTCTGTAGACCAGGCTGGCCTCGAACTCAGAGATCCACCTGCCTCTGCCTCCCGAGTTCTGGGATTAAAGGCATGCACTGCCACTGACCGGCTCACCCCACTTTTCTACATCATCATTCAAAATATGATGGTCACAGTAAGAATTTATACAGCATTTACCGTGTGTGCGGGGACCTTGCTCTGTGTGAGTTTCATATGTGAATGTTCTCGACCATGTAGTGAGTGTTACTGTCTTAGCCATTGCATAGGCAGAGCTACCCTGAGCTGAGAAACTGGATCCAAAGACAGACAGACAAAACGGAGCCAGGGACCCACCTGACAGTCTAGGCCAGGGGAACCGGCTGTGGGAATGGCCATCAAAGGGATTTGGAGATGATTCTTCCTTCAGCAGCACCCCCTCACTAGCCCACAGTCCCAACTGCCATAGTAAACTTCTCGAGAGACCTTGAGTCCGAGGCACCCAGCTAAGCCACTCCCAAATCCTCATCTGCCAGGGATGTGTTAGCTTTAAAAATAAGAGTCTGGCTTGTGAACTTGCATCCTCTTCTAAATTCTTATTAATATATTTTTTCTTTTGCATGCATCTCTGTGTGTGCTGTGCACACACACATGTATTCGCGTTCATATGTGCATGGGAGCATCCCTGTGTGGTGCCAGCGAATCATCCTTAATCCATCTTTCACCTTATTCAGTGAGCCAGGGTCTCTCAATCAAAACCAGAGCTCACCGATATGGCTTGTCTCACTAGGCAGCTTGCTTTGGGGATCCCTAGTCTCCACCTTTTGGGGCTGTAATTATAGATGGGACACCATGCCCACGCAGCCTTTATGTGGGTTCTAGGGACCTAAACTCCGGTCTTCTCACTTGCATGTCAACCACTGAGCCATCTCCCCAGGCCTGTTTGTGAGATGAGAGTGTGGGTGGGTGCTGGCTGTTGAACCCAGGGGCTTACACCTGACACTTGGCAAGTGCTCCACCAGCCGGCCATAGCTGCAGCCCCCTTTTTCCTTCTGTGTCTCGAGACAAGGTCTCACTTAACTGCCCACAGTAGCCTAGAGTTTGTATTCTCCTTGACCACATAGTTCTGCCTCTTTATAAACAGAGGACTTGGGCTTCCTTGTGTATGCTCCTGTGTGTGTGTATGTGTGTGTGTGTGTGTGTGTGTGTGTGTGTGTGTGTGTGTTTTAAGATTTATTTATTTTTATGTGCATTGGTGTTTTTGCCTGCATGTCTATGTGAGTGTGTTGGATCCCCTAGAACTGGAGTTACAGACAGTTGTGAGCTGCCATGTGAGTGCTGGGAATTGAACCCAGGTCCTCTGGAAGAGCAACCTGTGCTCTTAACCCCTGAGCCATCTCTCCAGTTCTGCTCCTGTGTTTCTATGCTGTGTCTTCACAGGCAGCTCCTTCTCTTCTATTTTTAACTGCTCCGTAGTGTGGGCCTGTTCCAACCCAGCCTAGATGCCCCTAAGCACAGGCGCTCTGCCTGCCTAACACATTAGGCAGGCACTGCTCCCCACACCATGCTTTTTGGTCTGTACTGCACACACAATAGAGGACTTGCAATGCACCCTGACTCCAGAGGTGGGGGAGCTGTCAAGCTCCAGGATGCTGCTGGCCCAGGACACTTTGGGCACCATGGCCAGAGGCATCCACAGCATTGACTTTGCCATAGTCAGACAATGGTTCAAAGTCTAGTTCTGTCACAATCTGGCTGGAGAGTCCTTGATGCCACAAAGAAAGAGACACTTTCTTGGAGTCACAGAATAAATCGCAGCTGCTTAGAACCAAGTTGGGTGTGGCAGTGCATACCTGTAATCTTAGCACTTGGGAGGTGGAAGCAGTTGAATCAGTCTGTATACAGGTGTGTGCATGTGTGTGTGTGTGAGCGCACCTGGCCTGGAGAAACTTCCACAGACAATTTCAAATATCCTATCAGCCAGATCTCCCAGGTCTATAGTATCATATCATCACCAAACCCCATCACACACGCGCGTGTACAAACTTGGAGACATCTGTGATCTGAACACTCCCTAAAACTCTGTTCGTGAAGATAGACAAGCCACAGCCCATGTGTCTGGTTCCCTGGGGCAAGCCATTGCTGGAGCCAGGTCAGACCTCACAGTCCGTCAGTGGCTAAAGGAAATTTCCCCTCCCAGGAAGTTAAGTCAACTGTACAAGGCGAGTCCAGCCTGGCTCCTGCTGGGAACATACTATCCAAGACATAAATGACCAAGCCCGGCCTTTCCCTTCCCAGTCATGGTCATGCTCTATACACAGAGACACCTGAATGAAACTCGTCTTGAAGGGCACTTTCTCTTCGAAGCATCTCTTTCCACACCTCTTGATAAGGACCCTGAAGCACCACGGTGGCGTGGCCGTGAGGTGGGAGCTACCGAAGACAGCTACACCAAATCTTTCATTTCCTACCACAAACAGCTTCACCTTGTCTTAAACCCACATGTTCCTCTCTTTCGGATGACCATGATTGCAAAGTGGACTTCATTGACACCTGACGGTAGGAAAGCAGTGTGTGATCCCCTCTGTGGACATTCCATAGGAATGTGCCCCCCCAAAACGTACATCACAAGCTGATTCTGTGCCTAATCCCGTGGATGTGTGACCAAGTGTGGAAAACCAGATCCGATGGCCAAAGCTGTGGAAATGGCTCTGTGGGTGACAGCTCCTGCCACACAAGCCTGACTACTTGGGTTCGGACCCCTAGACCCCATGTGAATGCACATGTGTCTACCTGTCATTCCAGCAGAGCTCTGAGGGAGATGGGAAGCAGAAACTGCAGAGGCTTGAAGGCCAGTGAGCTGGTTTACACAGTGGCAAAGAGACCCTGTCTGTCTCACACAAGGTGAAAGGACAAGGAAAAACAGCTGAGAGATGTCCTCTGATCTCCACAAATGCACCGGGACACTCACATGCCCCTCTCACACACAGGTAAGCATAAACACATCACATGTATACACACACACACACACAAACACACACACACACACACACACACACGACAAAGGCAAACACTTTGAACAAAGACCCATGACAGGACAACACATCTTTATCACCAGCTGTCACTGACATCCTCGTGGACAGGACCACGGGAGCATCCAAAAGAGAAATGATTGAAAATGAGGCTCTCAGGAGAACCCAAGAAGAATGCTACCCCATGTTTCACTTGCTAATCAAGAAAATGTAGTTTGGTGTATTTACTAACATATGATCTAGCAAAATCATATCAATGTCCCTCATCTAAAAGAGACACCTGTACAAATACAATGTCTTGATCGTGTATTTCCTTTTTATTGACACGCAGGAGACCAACAGAAAAGTGAATAAATCACCAGCAAAAAGCTCAAGAAAACTTCACAGAGTGCATGTATATGTACAACCTGCTCAAAGAAAGAAAGAAAACCTCCTAGCCACCCCTGCCTCAGACCTGCAAAGCCCCTCTGTCCTTACCTCGAAGGCAGGAGTTCTTAGCCTGTGGGTTTCAACCCCTTTGGCAAACCTCTATCTCCAAAAACTTTTACATTACTACTCATAACAGTAACAAAATCAGTTATGAAGTAGCAATGGAATAATTTTATGCTTGGGGTTACCACAACATGAGGAACCGTATTAAAGGGTGGCAGCATTAGGAAGGCTGAGAATCACTGCTCTCAGGGGAACCTGAGTTCACCTTTCTATCACCCTGGATAAGTTCATGTGATCTGTGTCAATGCCATCAGACAGGATGATCTAGTTTGCTGCCTGGCTCCTTTTGCTCAATGTGTTTGTGAGTCATCCGAATTATTGCATATTACCATAATCATTCATTGTCGTTGCTGTATAGTATGCCCCGGGCAAGACTAATCCTGTCTTTCATCCAGTCTACCCTTGATGGATGTTTGGATTGTTGCCAGCTTTGTTCTTTTTAAGTTTTGTTTGTTTGTTTCTTTGCATCGCTTGGGACTGAGCCCAGGGTCTCCTGCATGCTAGATGAGTTCGTTCTGTCTCTATGCAGTATTCCTCCGCCCTTTCTTAGCTTTTGGTTTTGAGAGGACAGGACATTCAGTTACATTTTCTTGGAGGGTATTTTGGAAGAGCCACTTCATGGCACAAAGCAACTTCCTCACTGTCCCTTGCTTCTCCCACTTCCTGAGTGGCAGCCACTCACAACGACACCTTTGTCCTTCTCAGTCCAGCCCCATCGCCTCTTTAAATTGCCCAGGCTGGCCTTGAACTTTCAATCCTCCTGCCTCAGCCACTTAAGTAGCTGGGATTTCAGGCCTATGCCACTAAGTCTAACCAACTTTGTGCATTTATTTAAAAAATGCTGCTATGGACATCTTTGATGCATCTTTTGGTGAACTTATGGATGCACAGCTGAACTGTGCATCAGTTGCTGATACTGAGAAGTGGTTTTCTAAAGTGGGTGTACCAATTGACACAGCACCGGATGAGCATGCCAGGTCCTCCAGATTCCTGTTAATACGGTGCTTTCTGTTCTTTCTCTGTTTGGGGAGCAATATTTTATCAACCTTAAAATGGCCCCTCAGCCGTTCCTGGCTATGCTTCCATTGCCCCCTCTGGTAACTGTTTAATGGGGTGTCAGCAAGATAAAACTACTCAGTGATCACTCGTGACACAAATGTAACCACTAGCCACAGCCTACCTTGGTTTCCACACAGTGGAGAGTTGAGAGTAACACAGAATCAAGTCTAAACCCCCGAGCCTCTCCAGGTACTTCATGATATATTTTCTTATGGGACAAGCCCATCTCATGGTGCAAAGTAGACCCACCTCTCAGGCTTCCTGCTTCACACTTCCCTGTTTAGGGGGCACCCCCATCCTTCCCAGCTTGGTCTAACCTTCTCTGTAGGACCCACACCCCATTTCCCTAGCTCCCTAGGTCCCCAATTCTCCAGTCCTATGAGCCACATTCTCTTCTTCAATCCAGATGCCCCTAGGTGTTTCTAAACATAGACTCTGACATGAATCAAAAATATTCGTTTCTGCAGCCCAAGGCACTATCCTGGCTTGAGGGTCTCTGAGCCGAGCTTCTGTTTACCCCAAACATAAGCTTCAACCTCTTTGTCGCTGTGCCCCAGTCCTAGCGAAAATATCTGCAGAAAATGGAACAAACTTTCTCCTACCTCCTCCACTGCTTCTCGCTTCTAAGTTACAAATCAGCTTTTCCAAGGAGAGGGCTCAGACCGGCACACGCAAGTCCGTTACCCCGCATTGCTTCGTGTGTCTCTTAACTCCTCTAAAAGCTGGGTATTGACACTCCCGTTTTATAGAGGTGGAAAGTGAGACTAAGGGAAGTCAGGAATCTGGTCAATATCACAAGGGCCGAGCAGGGAAGCCACGGGGAACAAGGGCTAGACTGCACATCGGACTCCACCTTCTGGAGGAATTGCCAGGGGGCAGACACCAGGCCTAGCTGAGGCACAAGTTCACTCCTGGACCTTTCTTCCCGTTCGAGACGCAGGCTTAGAGTGTGGGAAAGGCAGAACAGCCATCAAAGGCCCTTGTGACTTGTGAGCCAGAGACCCGGGCAGACCAGGCACTCACATGGCAGGGGTTGCTGCATGGGGAAAGACTGCTTCTCTCCAAGGGACTAGAAAAGATCTTTTACTAGTTTTGTGATTTTCCTAGGGACTTTCTTGGCGCATTTGCAAACAAGATAGTTTCACTAGAATCCTTCTAATTTCAATGCCTCCGCTAATCTGATTTTTACTGACTAAGCAAGCTGATTAGATTCCCTCGGCTCATCTTTCTGATGCTGCATCTCACTCCTGAGCTGGCCACATTTGGGGCAGAGGCAGGTGCAACCTCAGTTTTCCATCCACAGGCACAGGAACCTTTACTAACACTTTCCACCAATCACTGCTTGCCGTATGCCAGATGCTGGAATATACTCTCTGGGTATCAGTGCATCTTATTGGCTCTTCCCACACCCCTCTGAGGGACTTCCAAAGATGCAGTGGCATCTTGGGAAAGCTGGTTAATTTGTCCAAAACCACAGTTTTCATGTTGGTGCCGTGATAAGCCCATCTCACCAACAAAATGTCCTTATTGGAGCCTCAGTTGATTGACAATAGTCTCAAACTGACTGACCTCATCTCCAGGTCCCTTCTGATTTGGTCAAGTAGAGAAGGACACTCACTAGCCTTGTGGACAGACACTGTCCCTCCTGAGCATTTCTGGGCAAGTGGTAGAGGAGGAAAATCTCCAGGTGACGAGAGATAACCTGGAAGGTTCCTCAGAGATGTCTATCAGTACCCAAGCCCAGATGTTGAAGATTAGGGCCCAGAGAGGGCTAACGACCTGCCCTAGGGAACAGAGTGAGAGAGGCCACACGGAGGCCAGAGTCAGGCTCCTGACCCTCCAGAAGCTGAGAGCCCAATGCTATTCTAGGTGGTCCCTACATGCAGCCATGTTTCTCTTGCTCATGGGGTAAGCTCACACACAGCAATGAACAGATGTGTCAAACCAGGGGCTCTTTGACTCTCCCCCAGGAAAAAGCTAGGCCCTCGAGGGAATGGTAATTTTGAGACGGGCTGGGAGAAGAGGAGGGCTCCATTTTTATGAAAACCCTTGAAATTACATTTCTAACCCACTGCCAGCCCCTCCCTAACCCCACACTCCCCCCATCCTCCATGTTTCCATCACATTTTGAAAGAGTGAATGTTGCCTGGGTTCAATTTCGCTCATAATAGTTGGAAGGAAACAAGCCATAGACTGTAAACACTGACTGCAGCGTGTGAGAAATATCTTTATGACGGGGAGCCACGGTGAATACAGCACAAGTTCCTGCCCTAAACCCATCCTCTGGTGTCTTCTACCTAAATGTCTCACAGGCAGGGACCTCGAGCTTTAAAAGAAATGTATTTTTAGCCATCGGAATGCAAAATTAAGACGGGAGAGTAGCAGCTCCCTCTCAGCAGTTTTCTCCAATGAATCCCAGAAAGTTGCGCATTTTTCTGAGCCTGTGCTTCAGAAAGATGTGTGCACATCAGCTCCCCGTGACATACACTCCATTTTCTCCCTGTACATAGGGCGGGGCTTTATTCCTTCCCTGCATTTTACTCTCCAGCTGGGAAATGACATTACATTTCATCAGATCCGAAGCAAATCTATAGTCTGGAAGCCTTTTCCTTCCAAGCCCCTCATATTTATTCAGAATTCATGAATCATGTTCCAATAACATAGCCGTAATTATTTTTAAAGTGTGATGTCTGTGGCTTCGACAGGAAATGGTTGCAAAAGGCCTTTTCTCTTTGATTGTTCGTAATCTCGGGCGTAATCGCTGCCATAGCCTTCTTTGCGCCACAGCAGGCGAAACACAATTTTATTTGAATCTGAATTGCAAGTCTTCACCCCAGTTTTAATTAAAGCAATAAAAGCCATGTCATCTTTGCCCTTTACAATGTACACAGACGTGGAAGCCAGAGTGACTAAGTGGAGAGCCCTGGCTTTCAACCCTGGTGGGAGGGTCTCCTGTTTATCCATGCGTTTACCGGGAAAGGGTTTTGCTTCATGAAACCTCAACCACCTAGGCTCTTCTTCACCTGTTAGATGGAGAAGAACTGTGCCTAAGGAACAAAGGTTGTGTGTGGAGTAGAGGAGATCTTTGACTCCAATGTCTAAGCCCAGGGAAGTGCATAGCAAATGTTAAATATTATCACCATCAATTTTTTAAAAATGATTTTGTGTATGTGAATATTTTGCCTTTATGCATGTCTTTACACTACGTGCATGCTTGTTGCCCTTGTCATAAGACGGCAAGGACCTCAGAGCCTGGAGCTGGAGTTACAGATGATTGTGAGCCACCCTGTGGGTGCTGGGACTTGAACCAGCGGTCTTCTGCAAGAGCAACAAGTCCTCATAACTGCTGCGCCATTTCTCTAGTCCATTTGTGTGTGTGTTGGGGGGGGTGCAAACTCAACACCTTTTCCTGATTATTAATGGGGAAACTGAGGCTCAGCAGGACAACAATATAGGCAAAAGGAACTAAATGAGGCCAAAACTCAAGATAGCGTTTCTTCTTGTTTCCCTTTCTGGTCATCCTACACTGCCCCCTACTGGAAGGAGGCTTCCAATACACAGCCACAAGGACTGGTGTATCCGCCCTGCAACAATGTGTAAAATGTTTTCCTACAAGAACACTGAGGGAATGTGTCATCCATCAAGCCTTGGGATTTGTTGTCAGCCTGATAGGTGAAAATGATAACTTCAATGTTTCCTTTCTGCGTTTCCTTTCGGTAAACTCCTGGCTGGGATCTCCTTCCCTTCTCTCCACTGAGGTTTTGAATTGGTTTCTTGTAAGTCTTTATACATTAAGGAAGCTGGTCCTTCATCTATGTTGTGAGCTGCAAGTATTCTTGCCCAGTTCCCCACCTGCATCTTCACTCTGGTGTTCTTGTATTACAAAAGTCATTTTGTGTTAGTGTATGGTCCTAGTTTTTAAATCTTTTACTTCTGAAGCTTCCAGTAGAAGTGTCTTCCTGCTCCAAACAGCAGAGCACATTCTACTCAATCCATTTAAATCTTTAATTGATTTAAAATTTGCCTTTAAATTTTTGAGACAGTTTTGTGTAGCCTAGGCTGACCTTGAACTTTCTATGCTGCTGAAGGTGTCCTTGAACTTGTGATCCTCTTGCCTCTACCTCCAAAGTTCTGTGCTGCTATGCCTGGTTTTAATTTTATCATTCTGGACAGGAAACGGGCTGTGGATCCGACACCACCTTTCTCTAACTCTCCCTTCCTCCTTGAAATACTCTGCCTGTGGCTTTTAAGGCTCCATGGAAGGACACAGAAAGACTCCATTTTTAAAAAGGGACAGGGTCATCATTCAGTAGTCTGCTCTCCCTATTTATCTTGCTTTTCATGTTTCATTTACCCCCAGGGCTTTGATCCATGGGCTGAGAATTCACAGTTTATGTGATGGCTCCAGACACAGACTACGAGACCTCTCAAATGTCAAATGTCCATGTCTGATCCCATGAGCTGCTCTTCCCCAAGGTGGAAGATGGCACGGCCTTGCTGGAGCCTTTGACCAGTGGATGGAGCTGGAAGTGACAGAGAGCAGTCCCATGTCTCTCTTCCTCCCTTCTTTCTCTACATCTGTCATCCTCAAAATCTGCTACCTTGATTTCCAAAATCACGTCTCAGCTCATCTACTTGTCCCCCATCTCCTCTGTCTCTACTATAGTCTAGGATCCTTCACCTGCCTAAGCAGACCCTTCCTTGGGTCTCCCTGTGTCCGCTCATGCTATTGGGAGATTTGGCAAACCTCACGTCATCCATCTCAATCCATTCTCCCCTTCCTCCTCCCCATCTCTCTCTCTCTCTCTCTCTCTCTCTCTCTCTCTCTCTCTCTCTCTCTCTCTCTCCCTGTCTCTCTCTCTCTCTGTCTCTCTCTCTCTCTGTCTCTCTCTGTCTCTCTGTCTCTGTCTCTCTCTCTGTCTCTCTGTCTCTCTCTCTGTCTCTGTCTCTCTCTCTGTCTCTCTGTCTCTGTCTCTCTGTCTCTCTCTCTCTCTGTCTCTCTCTCTGTCTCTCTCTCTGTCTCTCTGTCGCTCTCTCTCTCTCTCTCTCTCTCTCACACACACACACACACACACGTTCTTAGGAAAAATCCTGAGAACTTTCATATAAATCTTATTTACAGCCATAAAATTGGAAAACTACCCACAGCCAGGAAGGCGTCGAGAGACACTAACATTTGCGGTACCTGGGAGGGACAGACGTTTGTTGGGAAAAATGTCTAGGGGATTCCCATAGAGGAAGCAGTGTTTGTACAGACACGGAGATGACCAGATGCTCATCTTGTGTAACCAGAACATTATTTATGGGAATAAAACAATAGAAATAAGTCATCAATGGTTTCTCTGAACACTGGTGTTTTACACAGGCTTAGTTTAGATTCACTCAAAGTAAGCTTGAGATGAGACTTCCTCCGAGGAGACTCACTGTAGGAAGGAACAAGGAATGCCTGGAATAAGAAAAGAGGGCAGGATGCATCCTCCATGGGGGCTACATGGAGGATCTGTAGAGCAAATGATCCTTTGGGAAAAAATGAGTTTGGCTTTCTGAATGTCTCACTTCTCCCAGGACCTGGTTCCCATTCATCAGAGGCCATTCTCTAGGTAAGTTAGCAGTCAAAAGTCACAGAAGCTGGACCTGGGTGCCTTAGATGGTTGAAGAGACTCTGATGTAGTGCCAACAGACCCCTCAGTCCTGCCTCATTTACTTCTCCCAGGACCCCAAGAGGCGGGTGTCACTTCTCCTGTTAGTAGGAAGTTGCCATCCTTTGCCTAAAGACATTTGGCCCATACAGGGCATAGAAGAGCTAGGAATGTGAGTCCAGGTCTGTGGGAGCTCAAGCCCTTCCCAGGTAGACTCCCTTCTTCCTGGATCATGCAACCTGGACATACAGATCCCAGCAGCTCTGAGTCTGCTCTCAGCCAGGAGAGAACTGATCTCTATCATATTGACTCCTAAAGCGGCTGCTTGGAACATCCTAGAAGCTAGTGCTTGCTAGAAATTGCTTCCTGCTCAGATCCAAGGCCTTTGAATCATAAGGTGCCCAGTGAACCTTGCTGCTTGGGTGAACCTGGGATGTAAATGGACCTACAAGAAATATAACATCTTCTGGCCTCTGAGACCTTCATTTTCTCCGTGCTCATATGGGTCCTATAGTAACTGGGACAGTACAATTCCTGCAGTTGATAAGACAACACTCCGTGAAATGGCCGTGCATGTGTGTGCATGTATGTTGCATATATAAGTGTGTGTGTGTGTGTGTGTGCGTGTGCGTGTGCGTGTGCGTGTGTGTTTTCAAATACAGACTCGGGAAAACAGAGAATAACCTGACTATTTTTTGCCATTAAAGACCAGAGGCCAGTAGAATCCCTCTGAGCCATCGTGTCCTAGAAGAGCCTGAGTTAATTCATCAGCAAGGCCAGTATGAACTTCATATCCTCTGTTTCTCATGTGGCCATTTGAAAAAAGTCTCCAGTATTTTATAGTTCTGTTCAGGAGCCAGCAACTATTTCCCGCTGCTCAAATCTGCACTCGCCCTGTGTCTGGCTTTGGCCAATGGATGGAGCTGGAAGCAATGACAGGTCCGTGTCTAGGCCTCAAGAGGTCTGGCAGTTTCCGGACTTGCTGCTCTGGGAAACCTGCCCCCACCTTGTGAACAGCCTCAGACTAACTGTCTGGGGGATGAGAGCTCTGGTGGAGCAGAAGCGACTGCCACATCAACTAGCAGGAGGCTTTTCCAGATCTTACGGCTGCCGCTCCGGAAGAGCCTCTCAGCTGAGCCCAGCCAAGCTGCCAACCAGTACAACCACAGACTACCTACACATTTGCAGTTTTAGCCACTGTATTGTGAAGTACTTGTTTTGCAGCAAAAAATGGTAAACTATGAGAAGTCTAGGCTGCCTTTGCAAAGCTGCTGCTATTAAATTTGACTTGTGCAACTGGCTGGACTTAATCTTACAGAATTCTAATTATTATTATTATTACTGTGATTGTTATTATTAGATGAGTATTGCTATACTAGGTATATACAGGTAGCCAAGACAGGTCTCAGACTTACTATCTTCCTGCCTCAACCTCCCAAGCACTGGGAATCCAGGTATGCATCACTATACCCAGCTCCTAACGTATTCTTTTAAATTAGACCGACTCTTTGAAGACAACAAAAAGATCTAGAAGAATTCTTTTCTTTTCTTTTTTTTTTTTCTAGACAGGGTTTCTCTGTGTAGCTTTAGAGCCTTTCCTGGAACTCATTCTGTAGCCCAGGCTGGCCTTGAACTCACAGAGATCCGCCTGGCTCTGCCTCCCGAGTGCTGGGATTAAAGCCATGCGCCACCACTTCCAAGCTGGAAGAATTTTTAAGAAGTCCAACTATCCTGTTCTCCTGTTAGGGAAGGTGGGATTCAAAAGATAGATTAAAAAGGTCACCTTCACACATTACACCAATGTTCCTGGAGCACTTTCTGCCTGAGAGCCACAACCTCATGGAGTACATAGCAGTTAAGGGATTATATCTTTCTGCCATGGAGGTCTCAGTCTTGAAACAGACAAAAGCTAAGTCATCACACACATATGGTGGATGACCACAGACAGTAGCAAAAGCCAGAAATTAAAACAAACTGGTGTCATGATGGACAATCCTGGTCCCAGATCAGAATTTGAGTCCAAAAACAGCTCACTGAGGAGGTGATAGGTAGGTTTTGAAGTCAGAGTACAGCATGCTCTTGGGAACTTGGGAGTGACTCAGAGTAAGCCCTGATCATCTGGGATGACCACATTTCTAAGCCGATTCTGGACAACCAGGCCTTGCAGTGTGACATCCCCAGGCCCTGGAATTATTGCTCACCATTCCTGCAGGCTGGCACATGGGATAGCAACATAAAGGCAGCTTTGGCAACACAGTGCTCACATGGGGCAGGCCAGAGAAGGGGTGGGGTGTGGCACCCCAGGATCAGCATGCATACCACTTGAACTGTGTTATGTTCTTCATTAGGAGAGCTTTTCGTGGACCATGGGCTCACATCTTATTTATGGCCCCATGGGACCTGTCACAGAATAAGGTACATTATGCCTGTGAATTAATAGGCTTTTGGTTTCCCCAGCCAGAGAATGTGAACCAATCATGATGACTGAGGGGCCAGCCAACTTCAGTTGCCAAGACAGAGGTAGACATCAGGAGCAGGGCCAGGCTTGTCCTTCAGCTCCCCGAGGTTCTTAGTAGCTGGGAAGCTCCTTAGCTCCATCCAGCATTTTTAGCTGCTGCCACCTTACAGACTCTCCTGCCTCAGGATGCCATTCTCCATATTGTCACAGACAGCAGCAAGGACCCCCTCCCTGGTCACAGTCCGTAGCGCGGATGCTCACAGCTGAGAAATGCTAACTTTCTATTCTCTGTGGAGAATCTGATTCCATCTATGGCTCCAGAGGTCTGGATCATCAGGGAAGACTTTTCAGGAAACCTGCCCTCTGCCCCTTATGCCATGTCCACAAACCTCCTCAGTGGCTTCAGACAACTGATTCTGTGTGATGGGTAGAAGCTGTTCACCTGTGTGTACACACACACTCCAGATGTCCCTAACGATGTTATGTAGGAGGAAGGCAGTGGCAGAGAGCATGGGCCACCTAAAATCACTATTGTGAAATCTGTCCCTCACTCAGGAAATGTGGGCAAAACACTTGGAGTGTTAAGGTGTCGGTGATGCCCACTGTATGCCAACGGTACTCAAGGACGTCATTCAGAGCCAACACTGCAGTCCTGCTTTGTCCCTCAGAAGGACTCAACTGATAATTTGAACACCGGGAGAAGAGCACCAGGCCATGTCCTACAGCTCTGGCAACTGTAGCCCTCCTACCTCAACACCAGCAGCAGCTTGGCTCCACCAGCCCAAGGCTCAGACCCCCCCGGGGAGGAGGGGCACTCACCTGGCTGGTTGGCAGGAGCTCTGGATTTCCGTCACTCATCCCCACGTAGGCACTGTCACCATCAGACTAGAACAAAGACAAAAGTGTCTCTCATTAAAACGTCCCTAGAGGGAGACAGGACTTGTGCCCCGAGGAGGTAAGGGATTGTGCTGAGAGAAAGCGGTGTAAGGGCTGCAGAAGCAGGCACGGGAGCCCAGGATGCCCAGGGCCCCATTCCAGCAGGTCCACTGGCCCCTGTCCTGTTCTATGGCCCTTGAAGGCCCCGGTCAGGACCATCAATCACACAGAGGACAAAGACAGGTAGTGAGTGCCTTCTGCTGTCAGGACTTTGTCTATTGACACAGTGGGCTGCCTTGTCAGGCCCTGAGCTATGTGCCTTTGCAAGTATACAAATGACTCTTCTGGCCAAAATGACAGCTAAAGCCAGAATCTCTTCCATGGGCCAGGGAAGAGATTCGAAGTTCATTGCCTTGGAGTCACTGACAGCCTGCCCTAGAGACGCCCACTCCATCTTTCTACCTTTGTCCCCACCTCTGTCTGCTTTTAGCCACATGGCCACAGGTGTGAGGACTGTGGTGGAAACTGATGAGGAAACACCATGTGTTAGAGAACCTGCCACTCCTGGATTTGGGAAGAACTGCCCATCACGGGGGAACAGGTGCAGGGGAAGAAACACGGACCCCGTCAGCAGCTACTGATGTATGAGCTTCAGCTGCTGTCCCAACCTCTGAAGTTCCTCATCTGCCAAATGGGGATAGGACGGTGGTCCTCTCTTCACAGGACAGTTTAGAGCAGCTTTGCCACATGCCACTACCTATCAGGTTTCACTCAATTCCAGGTAGCCCCCTTTTCCTGGAGAGTGGCATCATTTTAGAGTCTCCAAGAGGCAGAGATCGAGGCTGAGGCATGCACTTTTGAGCAAATGATTGGCGGGCGGGCTGGTGGGCGGGCGGGTGGTGGGAGGTTAACCAGTATGGACACTGATTGGCTGGAGCTAAATGAGGACACTCACTTCATTCCATGGTGGCTCTGAGGCATGAACTATACTCACACACATAGGGTCAGTCTCAGCATGAGGCAAGGGACGATGGCCTTTCACAGTCTACAACAACCAACCATTGCTGTGGCCTGCCCTTAGAGGGGACACAAGGAGGCATAACCTTCTGAGCAAGATGGTCTCCACTGGGCCAGAGACAAGAATCTGAAGGGTTATATCTGCCAAAGGCTACATGTTTATAGTTACTTCATCCTCCAAATGATAACACTCTGTATACTGTTTTGTGACTCATCTTTCTGATGGAAACACATCTTGGAATGTGATCTATATCAAAACATAATTGCTTTTGCCGGTCCCCAGATTTCCACAGTAAGAAGGCAGCATAGACAACTAGCTGAACTTGTGGCCCAATGAACTTTCTCTCTTTTGCATTTCACCATGGCTGCATTAGTCATTGCACAAGGGTATGAGTTTCCCTATGACTAATTTGCATGAGTACAATTGTGCAGACTCAGGATGTAGAGCTCTACACTCCCTCGGCCATGTAGATGTCTGTCCAAGCCCTTCCCTTAGAAATGTGTATATCAACCTGCCAGGAGGCCAGCCCCACCCCTGTGGGCCCAGAGAGCCAGTCTCCCCTGCTCCCACCTCCTCTCGGTGCCATAGCCTATCATCTCTCTATCACTTCAATTGCTCTCCAACATGGACTGTGTTCACTGCTCAAACCGCATTCTCCTACCACACCCCATGTTCCCAGGGATCCAGGACTTCATGCTATGCGTGGAGGAGAAGCTTAACCAGGGAGCTGAGACATTTTCTAAAACAATAACAACTAGACAGGGTGGTGTAAGTTAGTAACATAACAATATCTAACAAGAAAACAGACTGGAAGATGTCCCCCTAAACCCTGTGTGATGGCCAGCAATTGTTAAACTCTGGCTGGAAGACAGTTAGCAGGAAGAAAAAGGTCCATCTTTTTCATATACAGTGGGCAAGTGACCAAAAAAAAAAAAATGTGGTGAATGAATGGACTCTACCTGACTCTGAGTGACATGCTTTCTATGGAGGATTCCAATGGTCCACCAAAGACAGCATTCTTTTCCCCCATTAAAAACCAAGGGAACACAGAGCGGGGAGCCGCTCAATGGGAAAGAGACTACCTAAGTGCCTTTGTTTGTTTTGCCAGGTTTCTTCCCAATCGTGCTGCAAGCTCCCTGTAAGCAGAGACCAAGGCTTTTATAGATCCTTCCATGTCATCAACGTTCAACAGATGCTCGATAAGTGTGTTGGAGACTCAAGAGAGAGAAGAGTCACCCAGAGTGAGGAGTGGACTATGGATTTGGACAGGAAGCCCTCTTGGAGTTTTGCAAGAGGTTTGGGGGCAGATAAGGGGTGGGGCAGTGGACTCCTGTGAGGTCATCAGAGAGTCTCACAAATGGGCTCACTCGTTCATTCACACATCCATCAGTTCAAGCAATGTCTAAGAAAGAGCCGTCACATGAAGCTAGAGTGAAACTTGCTTTGGCTTAGAGGAAGGACTTTGTTGGCAGACTGTTGCTGTAGAACCTTGGTCTACCTCAATTTGGAGAGTCTTGGGCGCCCCTCACAGTGTCCTGAAGTATGCTGGGCCTAACAGCTATGAACTGAGGCTAGGGCAGAGGGAGATCAGCTGTCTGCCCACTTTGTCAAAGCCATATTAGGCAGAGAACTTGGATCTATGAAGTGAGGTAGATGGTCCCTAAGGGCTTGGGAGCTTCCACCTCATTGGCCTCCAGGAACAAAGGCCTGAGGTTTCTCCCTTGCTCCCCTCCTCATGGAGGACTCTTCCTGGTAAAAGGACAAGTAGGCTAAGGAAAGGGTCATAGAGCTACCCTTCCCTAGACAGAGCAGGGCCACCTTCCCCCACATGTGCTCAGACCCTATGGAAAACACTCACATGTCCACCACTACCCAGGACATGCTGAGATAAACAGAAACTCAGGTTTGTGTGGATCCACGTCATGCACAACTTAGTCCCACGAGCCTTGTATCCATAAATGACACAACCAATGTGCACAGAGCACAAGTACAGGGCACATTATCAGACTGTGAAAACTGGCACACAATCCCAGAACACGCACAGGAAAGGAGGGGGCAGATGTAGAAAGACACACACACCTGCAACTGTTTGCTGGAACTCACGTTAAGTGAGAACGCAAACACGCATTTCGTGTTCCCAGAGAGACAGATTAAATGACGACATATGGGCAGAAATCCTGTGTACATCTCACAATTTATCCGTCCCTCTCCAAAAGTCATTTTTCACACTACACAACCTTCTGTGTGCTTTAAAACGTGCAGAAGAAACACAGGGGGTCAACAGCCTAAGAATTGCCATGAAACGTCAGGACATCCTCTTCCCATTGCCTGGAATAGATTAATTTTCCCCATTTCATATTCTAATTATAATTCCTTTCCCACTGCCATCTTCAGCCCTCATTACAGCTGGAAGATTGTTCTGCAAAAGCCAGGCCTTCATCTTCTCTCCCCAAGAGTTTTGTCATGGAAATGAGTTTTGGAATCTGAAAGAACTCACATTTTTTTTTTGCAAATAGCGACTGTGCAGGGATAACCCTTTCATGTCAGCCACCAGGGATAGGCTCACAGAGGCTTCTAAAGGGCCTGGCTCTCTCCACACTGTGTGGTCGCCTCAGGGATAGGAGCTCCAAGGCCTCTATTCCAACAGCCACTGCCCAACCTAAGTTCGTCATGTTCCCTCCAAGGATTGTTTTTATCTTAAAAGATACCTAACAAATAAGCAGCCTAAGTGAATAATGAGGAGCCCTGATCTGACAGAGACAGAGCCTAGCTCCATCTGCCCCACCTTAGGCAAGTTCTTTACATAAAAGCCTTGGTTTCCCCATTCTTCTGACCTACAGTCTCTGATTCATGAGAGATAAAAATATCTATCTCTCAACAAATACGTGTTATGAGATGGAGACACACAGTAAGTGGGAAAGAAGGAGAAAAATAACGGGCAGATTGATGCAGGTACCAATGAATGAGGAATGGATGAGGGATGGGCAGATGGGTCAGTAGATGCAGGGCTGATAAATGATGGATCGATTGAAGCAGGGACTGATGGATGATAGATTAATGGATGGATGGATGGATGGATGACTAGATAGAAAAGGGATAAATGAATGAATGATTACATATGTATATATGGATGGATGGATTGTGAATACATAGACAGATAGAGGCAGAAACCAAAGAATGATGGGTAGATGGATGAATGGATTAATACATGGATGTATGGATAGATGGATAATAGATGCATCAATTAATTGATCAGTTAATACAAAGACCAATGAATGAATGATGGACAGGAGAATAGATGGATGAATGATGGGTTGATAGCTAGATAGGTAGATAGATGAATTATGGGTAGATAAGTGGCTAGATGGAGGATACGTAGATGGATGATGGATAGTATAAATTCTCACTGTCCAATAGAAATAAAATACAAGTCATAAATGTGAGCCACGTGTATAATTTACATTTTTCTAGTAGTTGCAATTTAAGAACAGGGGAAACTCATTTTAATGATGCGTTCTATTTATCCTTGTATATTTATAATATGATTTCAACGTACAATTAATATTAACCTATTAATTGTTGATGAGATGGTTCATTAGTGAGGTGAATGTGGTGGAGAGATGGGAGAGAAAGAGAAGCAGAGCATTCCACATGCTGTGGAGAGAGGTGAAACTGGAGACACAGTGGTGAGGAACAGGCCAGTATGAGGAGTCTGCACAGCCACCTGAGTCCATGGTGATGTCTGGGCCTGCCTACACTGTGGCCAAGGGCCATGTCTGGGTCTGTGGTCCTACTACAGCCCAGGGTCTGTGTTGATGTCTGTGGCCCATGTTACCACCAAAGGCTATGTAGATGTCTGTGGTCTGGGATGCCATCTGAGGCTCTGTTGATGTCCTACCCCAGCCTGAGCTGGCCCTGCCCCTCACTGGCTGCAGGAGAGCTGGCCCTATCCTTTGTTGATCTGAAGTATCAGCAGTGATGTGGACACGGGAGAGCTGGCCTCACCCCTCTGGGGTGGGAAGGCCTGGCAGAGCCTAGATCCAGGGTCTTGAGTTGGTCCACCCAACCCAACATCTACTCCATCTATGCGCTGTTAGAGCATATGAAGGGGCTGGCCCTACAGAACCACAGCCTCAGGATCTCCATGACTCTGGGCAACAGCAGGATATCCAAAAGGACTTTCAGGGACGGTCCAGAATCAATGGTGTAGCAGAAGCCAGAGGCCTTGAACCAGACCAATGAGTCATTGCAGTGAACATTTGCAGATAATGCTCTTTGTGCAAAGGGTATACTGTGTGACACACCACAGTTTCCAATACCACTATGACGAATAGATATGTGATGGAGAAGAGAGGAGGACAGAGGAGTGGAGTGGTACACGCACAAGGGAACTGGAGACGCAATAGCTGTGACTCCTACGAGAGAAGGCTGTGATTGACAGAGGAGCAAGTCATTGCCCAGAGGCGTTGGCAAGATTTTTCTTTCTTTCTTTTTACATTTACATTTAATTTTTTTTAAATTTTCTTTTGTTGGGGAGGTTACAAGGGTGGAGGGCAGATATGAAAGGACTGGGAAATGAGTGGGATTGGGGTGCATGATGTGAAATTCCCAAAGAATCAATAAAAAATTATGTAAAAAAAAAAGAGGGAGGCATGGATGAACAAGTGGATGAGATAAAATGGCTGAGTGTGAAAAGACAGGTGGATGAGAAAATGATTGGAATGGCAGGTAAGATCAACCACTGGGTGGTGGGGGTGAGAGTCTGGGATGCATGGGTAGGCGGGCGGGTGCCTGGGAGGAAACAGGCTAAATTGCATGAGGAAATCAGCAGAGTGTTGGCAAGTGAGGCTGGCATTTCTGCCCCACTCCATACTTTCCCTGAACAAGACTATGTGTTCACAGTTACAACACGTCACCACCTCTCAGGTACTCATCTCTAGCCAAGTCACCCCAAATTCCAACTGACAGTTTCTCCCTGGCCATTTTCCCATTTGGTCCATACTTACTTCCGATAAAAACACCTCCACCGCTGACATCATGGGCCCGGGCTGACTCTTTCTGCAGCACTCTCTAATCATGACAGATGTCACCGCCACACAGGCCGGACTCAATATCCCTGGGTGACTCTGAACTTCTCTCCCGAGTCTGATCACCCACAAAAGCTTTCTGCTTGGCTCCTCCACTGCCGTGGCCTCATCAGGCAATCCCTTCATGCCTCAGACCAAGCCCTGCTTGGTCTCTACATCAGCCCTGAGCCTCGTAACACACTGTCCTGGATGCTGTGGGACCTCTGCTGTCTGTCTCCTTGCTCTTACCTCACACAAGCCCAGAACACCCTCTTTGTCATTTCTCTGCTCCCTGAATCCCAACTCTTTCTGAGTTCTGTTTTTTTTTTTTTTAAGAGGATCTGGCTACGTACTTCATCCTATGGTGTTGCATTAAAAGTTCACACTATTGAGTCTAACCTGAAAGCCTCCATCCCAGTAAGATCAGTGTTGGGCTGTGAAAGCTTTGGTAACAGTATGGATGTTGGAATCTGAGTGCCGCTCCCTCTGTGTACCAGCTGGGTGACCTTGGACTTCATGTCACTTGTTCTCATTTCCCTAACCTATAAAACAGCATCGAGGGACTGGAGAGATCCCAGCAGATGAGGCACTTTTCGTGCGAGTGTAAGGACCAGAGGTCAGATCCACAGGACCAATGTAAATGCCGTAAATGCTGAGCTGGTGAGGAGGCCCACCTGTAATTCCAGTGTTTGGAAGGTGGAGGCAAGGGATCTCCAGAGAAAGCTGGCTAGTGAGACTGGCCAAGTTGGTGAGCTCTGGGCTCAAAAGACCCTGCCTCAAATAATAAGATGGAGAGTGATAGAGGAAGACTCCATATGCACATACACACACACATATGTGCCTGTGCACCCATACAAATATGTGTGCCCACATGTATTTAAGCATGCATGAGCATATGCACACACTAAAAAAAGCTATGATTCCTACCTCATGACAATTATGATATCTGTGATCAGATATCCAATAGCAGTTGATATCTGTAATACAGTAATACAGTGTTTTAAAATGTTAATTATTTCTGACAGTTGCTTAATTACTTATCTTTGTAATTATATGCTCACTCATATCCTTTTATCAGTCCCAATCCTCTCATCTCACTGATGACCTTGTCTCCCATGTCACTGAAAAACTGAGGCCGTCAGGCATGTCCCTGACTCTCCCAACCTTCCCTACATATTTACATCTCCCCCATTCTGGTTCCTTTCCTTCCGTCTGGAGACGCTCAGCACTTCCCTCCAGTTTGTGGTCATCCCCTTCTCTTTGACCCCATACTCCTACAACCACCCTCCCCCTGCTCTTCCTCCTGGTGTAAGATCTGATTTAAGCCAAGTGAGCCCAGCCAGGCCATTGTTGTATCAGGTCCTAACAATGAGTCCCTACTGTGTGCTTCTGAACAGCCCCTGAGTGCTAGGAGCTGACAACCCCCCCCCCCCCCCCCCGGCACAAGAAACTGGAAATCACAGGGGTTCAGGGGGTGCAGAGGGGTGACTGTTTGCCTGCCATGTGCAGACAGTGCTCTTGATATCAAGCGGCTGGTGGTGATCAGGCACGGCCCAGCCCCCACCAGCTTTGCAGATGGGCTGTTTTCTAGCCCCAGCTCTAAGCCATAACAGATGACCACAGACCAGTTGACAGCCCATCCCAACCTGCATTGGCTAGCCTCTGAAAGCCAAATGGCCAATATCAGTCCTACTTCAACAGCCTCATGGACACAACAGGGCCATGTTGCCAGACCAAACACGTCCTCTTCCTGAGTATCTTAGTCTAGGCCCCCGTGCTTCCCCAAGCCATACAAATACCAGCCTCAGCTTGGCTTGTAGCTCTGAAAGCAAGGCAGTGAACATTACTTCTCATTGCACACTTAAGCAATGGTGTATTCTTTGACACCTGTGACAGGGGCCAGGACTGGGTTAGCAGGGGAAGAGAAGAAGGGAGGAGGGCTTTTCAATAGAGGTGCTGGGGCAGGGATCATGCATAGGAACTGACAAGGCAAAGAGCAGGAACATGACATCTAGGTTGAGTGAGTGTGTGCCAGTGACCACATTTCCAGACCCAGAGTTATGCCTGGGCATCTCGTTAGAACCCCCTAGAAATCTCAAAGCTGCCATGACCAGTCCCGCTGTAGAGATGAACAAGATGAGATTCAGGGTAGTTGGGAGCTTGCCCAGAACCAGCCAGTGCTTTTAAACCTGGCCTTGACCCCGGGTACCAAAGCAGCAACTGTGAAGAAACTGCTGATCCTCTGCTCTGCACAGAGACACAGGTCAAAGATAAAGGATGCACAGCCCTCTGCCCAACCAGTCGCAAGGCACCAGGCGATGTGCCTGTGGCGATCTGAAGGGAAATGATCAAAGCCGCTTTCTGCTCCCGCCAGGCCTGATGCAGCCTGTGACAACGCTCAGTCTGCACAGCCGAGGCTGAGCTCAATAGACAGTGACAAGAGTGTGGCAGCTGTGATCTGGGCTCTGCTGACAGCGTGGTTTCACACGGAAGTCTCAGGAGACACACAGGGAGAAAGACCTCTGCAGACAGACGAGGATCAGAATGGGCCTAACTAAGGGAACCGTGAGGCTTGAGCAAATCCAGGCCCACCACCACATGGAGAAGTGCAGTGACAGTTTATCCAGGCAGGCACAGCTGCCAGGCTGCCGGAGTTCACATGCTGGGCAGGCTGCGTTCTCCACCCACATGTGATGTTTACTTCTAACTGATGACTTTGTCTCGTGTTCCCCATCGGAAAAATGGGTATGACGACCACTGGGATTAAACAAGGAAAATCATGAAAAGTGTTTCGAACCTTGTCTTGCAGTTCAGAGAGAGCTATTGGCCACCTCTAGCTAAGCAGCATGGTTGAACTCTGTAGAGGGGCCTCCCACCAAGTTCTGAGGTCTTAAGCATGTCTGCCTTCAAGCATACAACCTGACATAAAACCTATAAGAAAGTCTGGCTATGAGGTGACTTTTTTTTCCCTCCATGATAACTTGTTATGTTTTGCTTCTTAAATACAATAATTGACTCCCCTCCAATGATATCTGCTTCCTGATGGGTGTCCCTGCTCTGGGGGCACAGTGCTGGGTGTTTGTTCTTATGGTACCCACCCTGGAAATCCAACACTCTGTCTGAGGCCCAGAGAGGTCAGAGGTTTTGCCTAACATCACACAGCCATGATACCCAGGCTGAGTCTGAAGTCTAGGCTGTGCAGGACCCCCAAAAGCTCACATTCTTCAGTGGTGTGGCCCCTGGTAAGTTCCCACATTCCTGTAAGTGACTCTAATTAAACTGATCAGTTCACCAGAAGGGAAAAAAGGCATGGAAGTAGAGGAGAAGAGGAAGGGGTTTGCAGGTGTGCAAGGAGGCTGTGAAAGAGTAATGGGGAGCGAACATGTATGTTTATGAAAATGTCATACTGTAACTCATTATTACGTATCATTAATACATGCTATTAAAAAAACTAAAAAAAAAAAAAGTCGCACTGGTTTCCCACCTCAACTTTATGCAAGCTGTGTGGACCAAAGCAGGTGGACCTCATCACCCTCCACCTAGGGTTTTCTTGATTTATAAGGAGAGGCAAAGTCTTGTCCATAGCCTGGGAACAAGGGTCTGGGAATGGCCTCGTGGGCAAGTCCACAGCTCTGGGCCACTGGAGGACCCTTCTTCCCACTGCCAACAGAAGTTGGTAACATTTGTTTTAGTCAATAAAAACCATCAAGAAGTAGTGTGATGCAGATGAGTGCTGCCAGGTGCCAGGCTCCTCTGGAAGGTGGACCCCACCTCCACCTCATAGATGGGGATACCTGGCCCTCCTACCTGGCACTGTTCACCAGCATCCTAGAAATGTGGTTTGTCCACACCAACGTGTTTGAGTATTAAATGTACACTGGAGCTCAAAGACATAAGGAAAGAAAGACTATCAAATACTTCGTCAATATTGTTATATTGATTACACATAGAAATGATCCTTTAGCAATGTGGGTCAACCAGAACATACCATTAAAGTTAACTTTGCCCATCTCTTTTTACTTCCTTTGTATGTGGCTACGAAAATACTCAAGATCACATTCTGTGGTTTGTCTTATATCTGATTTGTTTCTGTTTTCCTAGCATTGGGAATGGAACCCAGGGCCTCCCAATACTGCCCGGATGCTTTGCCACTTAGTTAACAACCCAGTTCACTTGCATTCATTTTCTACTTGACCATGCCCATCCACCATCTGCTCCAGACCCAGAGTTACTGACAGAGGAGACTTAGGATCAGCAGTAACCGAATCCAATTCACTGTGCCAATACGGGGAAACTGAGGCTCACAGAGAGAGACTTATAGAAGGCAAGAGGCTAACAAAGTGTCACTCATTCATTCAACGAACATGAAGTGAAGCTTATGATATGCTCTGAGTTCTAGGATACAGTAGGAAACAAAGTCAAGGACCACGCTGCAATCCCTGGCTCTGCCTTGCTGCCATTTTAAAGGATGGGGTGATTTTGCCTGCAGAGTCTTGCCTGGCCAGGTCATCCTGGGGCCAGTACTGTGCAGAGGCTCCCGCCTCCCACAGTTGGCTCAGTTCCAGATATCTCAGCCTGCAGGTGGGTGCTCCAAATCTAACCCAGGGAAGCCCCCTCCTTCAAAGCCACTGGTGGGTCCTACCGCAGCACCTTATTCAACTGCAGCTGCCCAACGGGTACAGCATGGTGGCCTGGTGCCGCCTCTGGTAACTCACATATCGAGTACATTACCGCAGATTTATGGCAAAAATTATCCTCTCTCTCAGCTCCATTTAAAGCCATTTGGAGCTCGCTCCCGTCCCCGATTATAAATCTAATTGCACATTCCAAACAGACAAGCGCTCATTAAGCTTTAATTATGCACATGTTGTTTTCAACAAACATTTTCATTTGGCCGCTGTGAGGGGGAATGGTGCCAAGGGGGCTGCAGGCCTGGCTGTGGCTGCAGGGGGCCAAGGTTGGGAAGTAGGTCAGGGTGTGGCCAGATGAGGTTGCCCAAGGGGCAGGCCTGGGAACCCATCAGATTAGGCTGGTGGCTTGGTGGCCTTCCACCTGGTTCCTCAGGGGAATCCTAACATATGTGTGCTCAGCTGCTCCCAGCTGGATCCATATCATCCAAGCAATGCCCGTGAGTCTCTCTGAGGATGGGGAGAAGGGAAGCTAGGGGCTCCCAACCCCCACAGTGCAGCTGGTCCCCTTGTTCTTCGGCAGCATCCCTACCCTTCACTCCAGACCCCCAGATGACTACTCACACCACTTTCAGCCAAATCCCACCTTCCACCGAGGAAGACTCCAAGTTTTTCTTGTTTCTTGGTTTCTAGACAGGGTCTTGTGATACAGCCCATGCTGGCCTTGAACTCACAGCAATCCTTCTGCCTCAACATTCCAAGTGCTGGGACTATAGGCACGCACTACCCACCACCATGTCCACTAAGAAGCAACATCCTTGAAGTAGTACTCAAAGCACTTGACAATCTACCCTGATGAAACCAACCATCTAGCCTGGGCTCACACTATGAACAAACACGTCCATAGCTCTCTTCTGCTATAGGGCTGCTCAGGCTCCAGCATGCACCCAGCTCTCTGCACACTGGGACTGTATCTCTGCAGCAGCTCCCTTCTCATCCCTTTCCACACAGCTGGTCCCTAGGCAACTTCTACGATGTCACCTCTAGAAGCCATGCCTAGGCCAGACTGGCTGGCCCCCACCGACTCCCCACATGCTGGGGACATTTATAAGGCAAGATATTGGGTAACTTCCTCCAAGGAAGAAAGGGAGTCACCAGCTCAGTGAGTGGCTATAGACAAGTCTTTTGCTCTCTCGTTGTCTTTATCTGTGTCTGGAAAGGCTCACTAGGGAGAGCTGCAGGGAAGCCAGTAAGAAGGACGAATAGTGGGGCATGTGCAGCCTGTCCCAAGGGAACTCTGGAGGCAAGATGGCCCTCAGGAAATGTCCCAAATCAGAGCAGGGAGCCAAATGCTGTGTTCACAAATGGGCGAGCTATCAGATCTAGGCTTCCTCCTTCACCCGAAGCCATCACCAGGGTGATGCTGGACTGTTAGGCACCTGGAGCAGGTAGGCAGAGTGTCTGAGGCCTGGAGAACTGGATGGATCACACCCTCACCTTAAGTAACGTGCACAACAACGACACAGAGCTTCCTGCATTGACACGCTCACATTAACTCATGTGATCCTCTGAAACCCATATGGTAAGGTACCATGATCCAGGCTGCTGTTCCACAGGGGAGGAACTGAGGTCCAATGAGGTGAAGCAGCTTGCCCAAGACCACACAGCTAAAAAACAGGAGATACATGGTTTGAACTGGGAGCCCGTGCGCCAATGACCAGGCTAAGCCCCTTTTGCGCTCTTGCCCATCCTTCCCTGGAGACAGGCTGTGGTTAGCAGCCTACAGCCCTCGGCTGCCAAGAACTGCCAATATTTGTGCCTGACAATGATCTATCTTCTGTGCGGTTGGGAACAAGTCCCAGAACAGACTCTTGCCAGAGACAATTAACTAAAAGCCGCAAGAGCCCTGTGTAGGGTGGGACACGGTGGGGACGGGGGGATGGGGGCATGGAAGGGGAGGGCTCAGACAATGAGCGGCAGATGATCTGGAAGATATTTTCTACCCAGTGCTGCGAAACAAGCCCCTCAATCATGCCACAAAGGGCTGGCATTTTCGGATGGGAAATATGTCAATGACAGTGCTCAGTGTTGGATCGTGGGTTGGCTTTAAAAGGAGAGAGGGAGAGAGAAAGTCCTTTGAAACTGTAATTTGACCTAGAAAGGCTTTTCTAGGTCACCTGAACTTGCCGCTTGTGCATCTAACCCCAAAGCCAACAAAGACAAGATGCCAGGCTTACTCCCCTCCATCCAGCACCCACAGAGAGCATGTTTGTAAACATTGCTGGTGGATATTTAAGCGCTGTGTTACAGTCTGCCTTTGGACTGCCAGTGGGTGGGGAGGGCACTGGCTGCATCTCTCGAAGCCTGCAGACCTGGGTTCAAGTCCAGGCTCTGCCCTCAGCTGCTGTGTAGCTACGAGCAAGGATCTGAACTCTCTCAACCTCAAATTCCTCCTCGGCAGAGTAGGGATGGGAGCAGGTAGGGCAGCATGCAGCTGCAGTCCTGGCACTGGGAAGCCTGAGGCAAGAGGACGCTGAGTTCAAGGACGGCCAGGGCTACGTAGTGAGATCCAGCCACAAACAAACCAATGGAAACAAAGCGGGAGGGAAATACACCTGGCAGTGAGCAGCTTAACACAAAGCCCTGAAGAGGCTAGTTTCCTCCTTTCATGCAGGCAACTTTCCAGGCTGAGGGGCACCCCTCTGTTTTTGCCCACTGAACCCTATGCCCCAGATCTCAGCTCTCTCCTGGAGCCCAAGGAAGCAGTGGGGGTAGAAGTAGTCTTAATGGGCTTTTTCTCCATCAGAACACAGAGATGTAAACTGTCCTCTACAGCCCAGCCTATACCTGGGAGCTACTCTAATCTATCTCCACAGCTGTGCCACCCTGCTGAAGTGAAATCACAAGGTGTCAAGGCTAGTCACACTCCAGACTTCTCTGCATTCCACTAGGGAAACCAAGGACAAGGCGGCAGATGGTCCCTCAGCTACTGGCAATATCATATCAGGAGTTACCACCATCACGATGTTGAACCCCCTGAACCCGTGTGTGCCTCCAGAATGTTCTAGATATGGCCCAGTTGCTATCAGAACTCAAAGGCCTTTCCCAAGCCTTGACTTGAGCACTTGTGACATTGTAAGCCAGGTGCCACTCTAAGGCGGGACCTGAAATATGGAACAGATTTTCAGGGAAGCCCAGGGCTCACAGGACATCCTGACCTTCAGAAACAAGGAGGCATTATGAAGGTGACTGGCCACACAAATGCAAGCGACATACACCTGTCACACAGAGAGACAGAGTGAGCCAAAGGCAGACCACTTGGGGGTGGGTTGAGAAACTTGGGGTGTGTGTGTATGTGTGTGTGTGTGTGTGTGTGTGTGTGTCAGGGGATGATAACTGTCTCCAAGTCACTGAGGTTGTTTCCAGTGCAGAATGGCAGAGATGGGATGGACAAGCACCAAAGAAAAGCATGAGGAAAGCTTACAACAATGTTCACAGAGCAGTGACAGGGAGCTTGCTTTGGTGAGAGGGCGAGACATTCTGCAGAGTAGCTAGCAAAGCAAGGTGGCCGTGACCCAAAATAAGAACATGTGTGGATCCAATGCCATTTTCTGACCTCTTCAGACACCGGCACACATGTGATGCATATATGTTCACATAGGCAAAACACTCATACACATAAAATAAATCTTGAAAGATTGAAAAAAGAATACGTGGGGGGGGCGGTAAGGGTGAATGTTAATGGTGGGTACCTTTCTTAATTGCTTTCTACCTTGACTTTGAGACAGAGACTCTCACTGAAGCCATGTCTCAGCTAGGTAGCCAGCAAGCCCCAGGGACCCATGTCCCAGTCTCCTCAGTGCTGGGGTTACAGGTGTGTACCACACATCTAATTTTTTTTTTTAACATGGGTGATAGGGATCTGAACTCAGGTCCTCACGATTTCGGGGCAAGCACTTAAGCACTTTGTCAACTGAGCCATTTCCCAGCCCCAAAATAAGGACTTTGGAACAATAAAACAGAAGAGCAAATTTGGAAAGTTAGGCCCAATCGGGTGAGGAAACGCCAAACCCTCTGCACCAGGATCCATGGGACAGCCTTTGCACAACAGTATCATTTGACCTTTGCGACAGCCTTAGGAGGGAGATGGCAACATCACACTCTACAGAGGAGAAGACAAGTGGAATGTCATCTCCAGGCTGCAGGGTCACACGCCAACTCATAACTCTGCCAAAAGTCACGCTCATAACAGCTACGTTATTTAGTCTTCCCATTTGGAAACAAAGAGATCAAGACCAATTATTTAATAAACACAAGACATCAGGCTGGTCCTGTTTGGGAACGTTGAAGTAGATAACCACAGCAAGTCCCCAGCCTCAAGCACTGCAGAAGGGGTAAGAGTTAAGTACACGAAGCCGCGCTGGAGGGAAACAATCAGAGGAGAGAACACAGTGTTTATCAGATCCGCAGAGGCGCGGCGACTTCCTCAGCCCTTGAAGCAATCATGGAGGAAGAGATTGACAGGTTCAAATATACACGCATTAATATCTTCTGTGGAAGGAAACGTAATAAAACTGAAATGAAAAGGACATCAGACTAAGAAAATATCAGCACCAACGACGAGACAGTTAATATATACGATGTAGAAATGGCTCCGTCAACTTCGACAGAAAGCAAGATGCTGTGAGACAAAAAGACATGAGATTTAAACAGGAAAGTCACTGAGAGGCAACATTCCAAGAAATAAATGCAGGGGGGAATGTATGCTTGATTCCACGGCAATGGAGAAGCGCACATGACCCAAACCAGCCACTGTGGAACTAGCATATTTTACACTACACACAAATACCTTTAGGTGATGAGGGAGAGTCCCTTGCCTATATCCGAAGCCATTCCCTCCTCACACCGCCTAACTGCCTCAAGGACAGCCAGTGTCTGTGAGGTACAGGGCAATCTTTGTCCTCCTGAAGCTTATGGTCCAATGATGGGGGCAGGAGCGGAAGTTCAAATCAGGGTAAGTGGCAGGCCCCCTGGAGCCTTGACAGGGCCATGCAGAAAGACTGGAGAGGAGGTAGCTGTAAGCAGAATGAGCCAGGTGAGGGGGGTGAGGGCATAAGACGAGAGAGGGGCTGAGGGATGATGGGGGATAAGCTGTCCCCAGGTCTGGGAGCTGGAAAGAAGGAAGGGCCCATTCAGGATTGGAGAGCAGCAGCAGGAGAGCAGAAGAGACATGGAGACAGAAAAGCTGGGAGAGAAGGGCAGCAGGGTTACAACTAGGGAATGGACATAGAGGGCCGGGATTTGAGCCATGGTTCAAACAGCAGCTGTGAATGGTCTGGGGGGGGAGATGAGCCTGCCTATGAAAGAGCTGAAGGAGCATTTGAAGAGGACACCTGAAGTCTGGACCACTGACTGACCACACACACGCACACACACTCACACACACGCGCACACACGCACACCACCATCATCATCATCATCATCAGCAGCAGCAGCAGCAGCAAATAGAACAGTAGAACCCTGACTCTGAAGGAAAAGCACACACTGATGCCTAGAACAGGAAGTCTGTAGCCAGAATAAAATCACCACGGCCCCAGTATTTCACAGAGCTGAGAGGCTCGGGGTGAATGAATCAGGGCAAAGGCCCACTCAGGAGGCAGAAAGGGGGTGACTCATGCTGGTGGCAAACCCTAATTTCCTTTCCTTGGTCACACACTTCCTTTTCATTTCTTTTTCTGACAATTCAAAAGAAGAGGATATTTTCCTTTTCATTTCATAGCAGTAATGTTTGCATGTGTGGGCTCTTCCTGCCCTAGGTTTTAACCTCTGCCCTGAACCAGCAGAACCCGACTTAGCCCCAAGTGACAGAGAGGATGTGGGCCACGGGGAAGCTGAGAAAAAGGTGAGGCTCCAGGCCCTGCAGGGCTGGAGAGGAGCAGGACACAGGGCCCTGTGCCAGCCAGAACTCATGCCATTCCAGAATTCAGAATTTGCTTGCTTGGCTTCCAGAAGAGCTATGGCAAGAGGGTGACACACGCAGCCAAATGCATTTGCATTCACAAATCGGGAGGTGAGTATTTACACAAGCGGGTTGGTATTACGTTCGCAGAGCCGTGAAGCAGCCAGGCCGGGTTTGAGGGCCAAAGGAGCTGGCAGCATATTTACAAAATAAGGTTTGAGCACAGAGGCTCGTTGCTCCCTCTGCCCATCTGAGGTTTCCCATAAAGGAGTTTTGAGCTGAACCAAGTACCATCATATTTGCATTTGTCCCTTGCTGTTCCCAGCCCCTTGTAGGGGACCATGCGCCCGAATGTTCACTGTACAGCTGGGGACTGAGATACAGAAAAACCTGTTCACAGTCTCTAAGTGACTGACCTGGGCTCTGACTGTGATCTGGCTGCCATCTTTCCCCATACCCTCATGTATTCCCCAAGGGGCTGAAATGCCAGGCAAAGCAGGGGACATAGCACACTATGAGAGCACAAGGGTGGATCTGTTCCATCAGAGCTGATGGAGGCTTCTGGGCATTGGGTTTTGCTAGTACTTTCATAGCTGCCCAGGCAAATCACGATAAACCGAGCAGTGCAAAACCACACAGACTGGCTGGGGCTCAGAGGTGGAGTGCTCGCCTGGCATGTATGAGGCCTGAGCTCTATCCCCAGCCAAACCACAAACGGACCAAAGCAAAACAAAGTGGCAACATACAAACTATTCTCTCATAGTTCGGGATGCCAAAAGTCCCAAGTTTGTCTCTTAGGACTTCAGACCAGGGCAGGGCAGGTAGCTCCAGAGGGTCCAGGGGAAAACACATTTCTTGCACCCTCAGCTTTTGATGTCCCCTGGCCTGTGACCCCTTTCTTTGCCTTCAAAGAACATTGGCTCACCTAGCATCACCTACTGCCTCAGACTCCTGCTGCATCCCTCTTAGGAGCTACCTAAAAATGACCGTGGGCCACCAGGAAAACCAGGACAATCCCCTCAACTGAAGACCATTATCGTTATTATATCTGCAAAGACCCCTTTGCCAAAAGGTGACAGGTTTTGGAGATTAGGACATGGATGTAGCAAGGGTGTACATTTTCAGCCAGTAGCACTGGGTAAGTTCCCTCGGGCTGTGGGTTAACTGTGCCTCTGCCCGTAGACAGCCAGGCAGGATGTGCCCACCATGACAGATTTCCCCATGGTGCTTCAGTGTCTTTCTTTCCTCTCCCTTCGGCATGGGGACCCCGGGTTTAGGTTCCCCTTATGATGGTGCTGGTTTAGACCAACGGGCTAGAAGCAGAAACAAGTGGTCTCTTCTTGTGGAAGTGCAGAACAGCAAACATGGGAACTCCAGGCTGGCTCTGCAGGAGCCGCGGGACTCTCGAGGGAGATGAGGCTAACCTCCACTCTGAGTGACGGTGGAGCAGAACCCAAGACCTACTTCTCTGCTGATTGCCATGTGGGAGGCACAAAAATACACCACACTACTCATTGAGACGAAGGAGTGGGTGTGATAAAAGAGGAAATGGGGGTGAAGAAAACACAAAAAAATCAATAAATTATCCTTGTGATAAATGACTAAGGTTTGGAGGCTCTGTTACTGAGGCATAACCCAGCCTAACACACTCTGAGTGGGTTTAACAAACCGCCTCTTACTGACCATCTACTACAAGGCAAGGACTTCACAGAGCTGATACAGAATCCTGCAAATTAATCAAGGTCAGAATCATTGCTCACTGAACAGGCAAGGAAACTGACATGCAGAGGTAGAGGTGATGGCCACACAGCTGAGAAGTGGGAGAGCTGGGATTCAAACCAGAGTAGTGTGGTCCCAAAGCCAAACCCATGGGCCAGGCACAGTGTCACTTCTGTGATCTCAGCCCATGGAGGGCTGAGGCAGGAGAATGGAGAGTTTGAAGTCAACCTGGACTACATAGCAAGACCCTCTCTCAGAAGCAAATGGACAAAGCCAAACTCAGAACAACTCTAAGGGTCACAACTCTTGCAAGGTACCATGTGGGATTCCAGAGCCCTCTCCGGACCCACACAGCTATCACTTCGGGGTCAGCAGGGACTTCTGCCCAAGGCTAATGAAAGCCTGATGCCAGAGTCCCCTAAGACAATGAGTCCAGCCCTCAGTCCTAAAGCCCCTGAAAACACACTAGACCCAGCTTGGGCCTCTTCCGATGGTTCTTCATACCCATGTGTGTCCATGAACTGAAAGAACATGTGTTGAGAATCTACTTTGTGCCAGGCCCTGTTATGAGCATCTAGGGATTAGCAGTGAACAAAGGCCACTGGGGCTTACTGTCCTGGGCTGGAGAAACCATCAATCATCCTCAGAAATGACAAGTGGCTCACACAGCACATTGGAAGGCTGTACACACACGGAAGGAAGGCAGTGAGCAGGTGAGGGGATCAGGAGGGAATTCCACTTAAGTCAGTCAAACTGGACTTTTAGGACGCAGTTACAGAAAGACGGACAGTGGTTGGAGGGGTGGGAGGGAGCCAAGATGGTACCAGCTTGGGGCATCCACGCTGCTCAGCAGCCAGTACAAGGCCTTCCCATGGGAGTGGGCAAGTGTCGCTTTGGTCAGCGAAGGGACGTCAAGGTGGGCCGAGAAGGCAGGGGGAGGGGGTAGAGGCCAGAAAGATGACAGGAGGCAAAGCTCGCCCACGGATGGCACTGCGCTTACCCTCCCCAGAGAGGAAGCCAACAGCTGTCCACAGGCTTATCTGATGCTGTGGTTGAAGGAGCAGGCAAGGGCAGGCGTGAGGGCTGCTTCACTAGCACATCTGAGGAACCTCATCCCCTCGAGGCAGCTGGCATCCGCCTGGCCTGCGGCTTCCTCTGTGGCTTCCGTATCACAGGGTGCCCTGGTGGCTGCTATTTTTGCCCCTGTTTAGGGTCCTATGCTTCTGTGTGGGACACTGAGGGCCAATGTGCCTGACCCCTCTTCAAGTTTTCTCTGCTTGGAGCAAATGGAAGGGGTCATTGGAATGTTCCAAGTGTCCTAGGGGAATAATTAGGCCCAGCAAGCAGAAGAGACATGACATCTTGTCGATCCTCATGATACTGTAAGCTCAGAGAGGTGAGGCCACACAGCCACATCTAACCACAGACTGGGGATTCTCAAGGGGTCTGTCTATGGGGCCTTCTTTGCATGCCCTGCCTATGTGAGTGCATCCTAAGCAGAAACGTCCAGCAGATAGGAAAATAAAGGTGCATCAGCCATGGGTGAGGTCCTCCAGAGCCCCGCAGTGACCCTTGGGGGACCACAGCATGCACAGAGGGACAATCAGAGAGGGCTCTGGCAAAGCCTTGATGTCCTGGTCAGCTCTGCAGATTAGCAGGAGTTGGAGGTCTAAAGGAAACCTACCATGGACACAGAGGCCTAAAGATTTAAGAAGTCGGAGGCAGGGCAGCCTGACTGGGGAAGGAGTTTCAGGGAACATCAGACAGGACCCTGGAGGAAGCAGAAACCCATGAGTGTGGAAGCGGATGAGCCCCCGGCAGGCAGGTGAGGTTTTGAGGTGGACACCGTGGCGTGGAGGGGCAGCCGGCAGCTGCCAAGCGTCCATGGGAGGGACGGACACATTAAGCAGTTCACTGAGCTGGCTGCAGGGAGGGCAGATTCTAATGAGAAAGTTCAGGACAGGAGATCCTGAAGTCACCCAGGTAGCAGATGATGGCGCTTTGAAGGGACAGCCAGCAACATGGACAGGTGGGCTACAGCAGGGCAGAAAAGGGGTCATGCTGCGTCCAGGTCTGTGCCCAAGTTTCCAGCGGGCAGTACTAGTCACTACAATGGGTGAGATGGAGGGCATGGTGGGGGTGAGGCAAGAGAGGGCTGCCCCTAGCCTCGCCTCCTCCAGGACGAGCCCTATAGGGTGTTGGTTCACAGACCATGCTCACACCCGTCATGAGCGGCCTCAGGGCCTCAGGGGCTCCTCAGAGGTAAGGGAGCGGCACGGATCTCCTAGCTAGAAAAATGAAAGCCTTCACCCCCTAATTGCCACTCTGGTGATGAATTCAAAAGATACTACTCTCCACAGGTGGGAGTGTGGTGTGGTGGCCTCCCTGGAAAATGCCTCCTCCCAGAGCCCAAGAGAGGCAAGAATCCATCCACCTGTGATTTTTTTTTTCAGGCCCCTGTGGGGTCACAGAGGCAGCCACAGCTGGGTACCCCACCTCAGTACCTGATCTCAGTAATGATAGGTCGGTCCCTGAAGAAGACAGCTGAGAAGGGCATTGGGGACCCTATGGGTGTCAGACAGGAAGTTAATCTCTAGCCGGAAGTCCACCCTAACAATACCCCTCACACTAGCGACTGCCAATGTGGCAAACAGGGGCAGTTGGTGGGACCAGCTGGAATTATTTCTCTGAGGAGCTCTCCTGGGGATGACATAAAGGCTGGAGTCCACGCTCCGGCCACCTTCCTTCTTCATAGAAGCCTTCAGTGGGAGCCTGCCTCACGCCAGCCTGTAGCAGACACTGAGCTGAACTCCATGCAAAGCTCCCTGGGTCCCTTCCCTAGGAAGGGGTGGCATTTTTATTCATAAAGCACAACACTAGGCTCTGCATCTCTTGTCCCTTGTCATCCTCTTAACCTGACATTCTGCAGGATCAGAGAGGTAAAGTGACCTGCCTGAGGTCACACAGTGATCCCATGGAAAGGAGACCTGTTCCAAGCCAGGTCCTAGATCTATGCTCAGTTTCTGTTCCTGACAGGAAGTCTGCATGGACTGAACACCCTCGCTTCCTATGCTTCCCTGTATCCAGCCCAGACTCCCAATACACAGGTGACAATCAGCAGCTGGTGACTTGTTTGCCTATCCCTATAAGATCCCAACATTAGGTTGCCTACCAGTCTTCAGAAAGCTGTGTAAGAAGAGTTCAGCTAAGGGTCAATGCTGGTTCCGGGGGGCAACAAGTCCCATAGTGCCCTCCCTTCCCCATAGGGGAAGCCATGGGGGTGACCAGAGCAATTTCTCTCAGCCAGCCCCACACAGAACACAGTGCCTCCCACTCTAGACACACAGAGAGGCTCTCTGGCCTCACTCACCAGAGCACGTGCCTGACCAGGCATCCTGGCCTCCTCCCCAGCTGAGTCATCCCGGACCATCCATCCATCCAACATGGATGGAGGCCCTTCTAGCTGCTAGGCCAAGTATGAACAATGTGTGCATGGCTGTATGCGTGTACACATGTATGTACACACCATCACAGGGAAAATGACAATGCCCACTCTGCAGGGGCGGGCACTGAGACCCAGGCTGCTTGAGGAGCCCGTGCCATGTCACAGACTACTTAAGGTGGGGCTAGGATTTGAATGTGGTCACTAACCCAGGCCCTATTGCTTGGCAGGCACCCATGGTTATTCCCGCCCTGGCCAGCTGGCTGTGAGACCTTCCCCGGGCAGTGCGGGGCCCAGTGTCTCAGAAAATTCTTCGTGACTCTATGGGGATTAGGAAGGATGCTCTCGGGAGGCATGAGGGATGCCGGTTCCTGGTCTTTCTATGCTCCCCTAATGTTCCACATGAGGGGACACGGGCCAAAGCTGTCACGTTCCATTTCTAGGATGCACATGCATGAAACCAGATCCCCAACAATGACCGTGGAAATGAGAGCGCCAGAAGGATCAGGCCTTCTGATCTAGGTATAGCCCTGTTAATAGCAATGAGCACCCCCACTGCACAGCCTCCTCCCTAGGGGTTGCTGGGAAATGCCACTGACAGGAGCCTCTTTCACTGCTATATTGTGCATTCACCCTGGGGGCCGTGAGGTATTCCTTCCCTTGTCACGGCTTCTCTTCTCCAAAAGGGTGGCCACGGAGATCCCAGCTGCTGGTTTCCTGGACCCTTTCTTCACAAGAGGAAAGGTGGCCTTTACTAAATGAAGGGAGAATTTTGATTGCGTCTCCATCTCCAAAATCTGATTCCAGGGGCCATCTTTCGCTGCACCACATCCCTTTCTCAGAAGACCCCCTCCAACCCCCAGCCCAGTGTCTTCTGGGTCCTTACATGGCATGGGGATGTCACCCCCACTGTTCTCACTGTTTCTTGTCTAAGTCAGCAAGACCCCTTCCCAACCCACTCCCACCCCCACAAACACCTACATCTGGCTAGGCCTGCTGTATGTGAGCTGAATGCAAGACGAATAAATACATAAATATATGTATGAATACATGAAGGAATACATGAAGGAGTGAATGCTCCCTGAGTGTCCTGGGCATCAAGACTGGTGGCTAATCCTATTCAGCAGAGCCAAGGCCAGCTGCACGCAGAATTTCTTATCAGAGAGGAAGAGCCATCACCAGGCCCCTGGACCCTGCACAGCAACCTCACTGCAGAATGTGGCAGGCACCAGTTCCTGCCTGGCCCCACCCAGGATCCAGCATCACCCATCTTGGCCCTACAGAGCCTGCCTGAGCACCTCCACCCTGAAGCAGCGGACAGCGCTGCTTACCTTCTGCAGAGACGCACCTGCAATGCACCAGGGTCTTGAGAGAAGGAGCCTGAGCCTCATTCCACAGAAGCCCAGGCAGCGAGAGAACGCGCCTGCGACAGCCTCTGCGAGATGCTGCTGCATAATCAGCAGAGAAAGAGAAAAAAAATGCCAGAAATAGCAGCTTTATAAGCCCTCCCGACGACTCTTGGTCCTCTATTGGCTGGAGGCCCGGCACCCCCGCCCCCCATCCCGGTCCTACAAGGTGAAACGGAAAAACCTATTATTTAACCTCTTTGATCCAGATCCATCTTCTATCCCAATTTGGGCCCACATGTGTGGAGCACCACGCCAGGGCTCTGGGAGCAGAAGAAGCCAGGCAGCCCTGGCTTCAGAGGCGTGCTGCTTGGGAGAAGTTGCTGCACGGGAAGGCCCTTCAGAAGGCAAATTGGCAGCACCTGTCAAGGTGCAAAATCTGCACACCTTTCATTCAGCAATTAGACTCCTGAGCACCCACGATGTGGCAATACCTGCGTCCCGCACACAGGCATGCCGAGGATGCTCATTACGCAAACCTGAGACAGGATGAACGTCTGAAGCCAGAGCTGACTGAATACATGAGACACATCCTTCTATGGACCAGGGTGGATGGGGCTCGTCTGCGGGTGCCAATTTGGAACTGGTTGTGAGAGAGAGTGAAGGGCATGGTCCTGTTTTTATAAAAATATGAACTCTGTATGGGCATGTGTGTGGGTGTGTGTGCATGTTTATGTGTGTGGCATGTGTACATGTGTACACGCACTCGTCAGGGTGGAAGAACTTGCACTTGAATTTACATTGTCAGAGCCCCAAGCTGTTAGCTGTGGTTACCCACAGAGCGGGAGGAAGGGACTCAGCTGCTGCTTCTGTCTTTTTTTTTTTTTTCTTTTGCACAGGCAATCGTTACATATGTAACAAAATACAAACATGAAAATCTCCCTGGTTAATCATCCTTGCTGAAGTGAGGCCAAGGGTCCAGTGTTACCCATTACACGGAAATGAGGCTTGGATCAGGGTAGGCCCTCTGGACTGCCTAGTAATCTCATTAGCTTTCACGTAAACACAGCTCAATTAGGGCTCCATGAAGAATATGGACTCTAGAAGAAGGGAACTGGGTTTGAATTCTAGCTCTGCTGGCTGGGACAGCTGACTTCCCTGGGCCTCAGTTTCTCTACCTGTAGAATGGGGAGAGTACCGGTGGGATGTTTTGGGGGGCATAGCTGTGCAACAGCAACAGTGATGTCAGAGCTAACCATGATCCCAGGCCCGAGAAAGAAGAGCAATGGAGGTCCCACTAGTCAACACCGTAACAACGATCAGCTAAATGAGAGACAAGGGCCAGGGCACAGCAGATGATACAGGGCCAGCGTCCAGAGTGAGCAGGAGGGAGCTGCGGTGGAGGAGTAGGGATGGGCAGGGTCCAGCTTCTGTGACTTTGCACCTCTCTCCTGCTGTTTCCTTGGCCGGCCACGTTCTTCCCCAGCCCTGGCCACCCTTCCAAATCCACTCCAAGAACCTCCTTCCTGAGGGAACCGCTCTGCTCTCTCCAGCACGGAGCCACACTCCCGTAGCACATTTCCTTAGTTCTGCCAGTTATGTTTCTGTATTTACTGAGTGTCTTCCCCCATGAGACTCTGATCTCCAAGACGCTTGGGACCATCTGTCTTAGTCATCTCTAGGTCCGACTCCTAGACAAGGCCTAATACCTAGCAGGCACTCGAAACAGAGAGCACACAACCATCGCTGTAAGGTCAAAGCCAAGCACATGGGGCCCATCTGAAGGAAAAGGAGCTGAGAATTTTGTACTATGATATGAAGACCAATAAAAATTGCATAGGTGCACTGAGGGTGTTAAAGCATATTAAGGCTTAAGGGTACAAGAAACTATTTGTTGGGGCTGGAGAGATGGCTCAGTGGTTAAGAGCACTGGCTGCTCTTCCAGAGGACCCAGGTTCTATTTCCAGCACCCCCACAGTAGCTCACAACCATCTTTAACTCTAGTTCCAGGCAATCTGGTGCCCTCTTCTGGCCTCCATGGGCACTGCACACACATGGTGCAGACATACATACAGCCAAAACACCCATACATATGAAAAATAAAAAAGAAGCCATCCACAAACATTTACATAAACTTGAGGTGGCAAAGGACTGCCCAGGCCCAAGTTCATGTGAATTAGGATAGTCATTGTACCATTATTTATAATAAAATGGAAATGATCTTATGGTCCTCAGATACAGGATGGGTTTTTTAAAGCATGACTTTCCGTTCAGTAAAATGTTATGCAGTCAGGAAAAAATAAACAGCATTTGTTGAAGTGGGAAAGAGCACATGTTTCTTACCAAATAGCAGTAAACTTGCTCTTCAGCAGCCAGGCTCTGCTAAGTTTGATGTGTGCCTGTCACAGAGCTAGGGTGAAGGGGAAAGTCCAATCATCGTTCTTCAGCAGTCATTCACTGGGTCACTCAATACATCTTCTGCTCTCTCTGTCCACCCACCATGCTGTGAAGATCAGCATTCCCAGGCTGAGGCAGAAAGTGAACAGCATACTGTCTCCACCCTCCAAGGCATCCTTGCTCACACAAGTAGGTGCAAAGTCTCGACTCCTCAGACTAAGGCCTTAGGGTAATCCAGGGAGTGAGGGCTTCAGCTGTCATTCAAGATGGGACACAGGGCTCTGGAGACAGCTTAGCTGGTGACAGGTGTGCCGAGAAAGCATGAGTATGTTAATTCAATCCCTAGAAACAGCCTGTCACAACTGGGTGCAAGGCCTACATGGTAAAAGGCTCCACCCCCCTCACTGGAGAGGCAGAGACAGGCAGATCCCTGGGGCTCATTGGCCAGCCAGATTAGTCTAATCAGTGAGCTTCAGGCCAATGAGAGATCCTGTCTAAAAAAACCAAGGTGGATAGCACCTGAGAACAACGCTCAAGTTGTCCTTGATGTACACACATGCACATACATGCCTGCACACTTGGAGGGATTTGAACAAGGAGCAGAGCCGGGGTACACAGGCACTCCTTGACTTACAGAAATATGTCTTGGTAAGTCCACGGTAAGCTGGAAATATCCTAAATCAAAACCCTACCACAGGTGCCACAGCTTAGCCCAGGCTGCCTTAAACAGGTTCAGCACACTTCCAGGCACTAGAGTCGAGTATCTCAGGTGACAGATTGGCTGCTATGCTGAAAGTAGTCACCAGGATGGGTCCCCAGCCTCTCAGCACAGACTGCTTTTACATCACCTTGCTCCGTTTTGTTTCGGTTTAGGTATTTGTTTGTATTGAGATAGAGTCTCACTCTGTAGCCCAGGCTGGCCTCAGACTCACAATTCTCCTACCTGCCTCCCTTCCCAAGTGTTGGGATTATAGACAGGGGCCACCAATCCTGGTCACTTTTACAGGATTGTAAACGAAAGAAATCTTAGATCTAACTGCCCGGGACAATACGGTTACAGAAAGTGGATGTATTTGAAGAGGCTAAGGTGGGTTGACCTGGGATAATTCTGGGAAGTTCTTACTACACTCTTCTCCTAGTCTTGAAATCCCCTCCTGACACTCCATCTGCAGGGAATGGCATTGCTCTGCAGGGCTGAGGCCATAATGAGGTCTCTGGACTGGGTTCTACCACACTTGCTGGGAGGCAGGATTCTGGGTACAGTCCCACACACATGCAAAGATGACAGTGAGCTTCCCTGCCATGATTTACACACCTCAAATGTGCCAGCAACAGGGCTGGACATGGCTGGGGTGGGTATCCCCCACCACAGCAGGCTGGATGCTGAGGATTCCCTGACAAGGTTCACCTTGTCCGTGGGGGTCAACTCCATTCCAGGCCCATTGCTCTCATAGCATTGAACACATACATGGCCATGGCACCCAGGGCAGGCTGGAGGAGCGGCAGCTGGCATGGAACCAGGAGGTGTCTTACACCTGGAGGCCCCCAGCGTTTTTGTTTTAGACACTTGGTTTTCAGATTACTCGGCTGCTGGATGGTTATGGTTCAAAACAGAGTCACAGAGAGAGATGACTCAGCTTCCTGTGGAGGGGCTGTGGCCTGCTGGGAAGACATTTCCATATCTGCCTTCCTCTCTAGAACCTAGCTACATCTTATGATGTGTAAGTGTGTGGGGGAGTGTGGGGGGTGCGGTTCATTTCCACAGTAAGGGGAAGGGACCATGGCCTGGTGCTGGGGCCAGTTCTCCTGGGTGCGAATTCTTGGCCCTACACTTCCTTGTTCAGAAACCCCTCTGATGTGAAGACAGGAATAATAACCCCTTCCTGGGGTCAGTGTGCAGAGCAGGCACTACCCATGGGAAGAGTCTGGTCTGGTGCCTGGGACAAAATAGGTGGTTTGTAAATATCACTTAAGAATGACAGCCCCACAAGGCTCTCCCTGACGCCTGCGGCCGCCGCCGCCACCGCACAAGTCTCTGTCTTACACAGGTGAGGAAGCTGAGGCCCAGTGCAGATTTGAATTTCTGTCTCCCCTTTCACAAGGACCCAGCATGCAGCCAGGCCACTCTGCAGAGATTTCCCATGACCCACTATGAACCAGTCCTGAGCACACATGGGCCCTGCACTGTCTTCATCTACAGAGTCGGGACACGATGAGACAATCCACAAAAACTTCAGGAAAGGCACTGGGGAGGTGGCTCAGTCACTAAATCGTTTACTTTGTAAACATGAGGACCTGAGTGTGACCGGATTCCCCAGAACATACACACACACACACACACACACACACACACACACACACACACACACACACACACACGGGGGGGGGGGGGGGGGCGGAGCTTCAGAAAAGAAATCCCAGAGAAGAGTAAGGAACCTTCAGCCATGTCTCATGGCTTTTTCCTCTGATCAGGAATCCAGAGTGGAGCTCTCCCTGGATCATGTCCCGTGGAGAGACTCAGGAAAGTCCCTTGAAGGTCTAAAGAGAACACCAGGGCTGAGGAAGCAGGGGCAGGAGAAGGGGCATTTCCGGCAACTACAGCGGCCCTGAGCATCAACACTGGAACTGACTGAGAAGGAAAACATCAGAGCAGGTGTGCCCACGGTACCTCACGCTGCCCAAACCTGTCCCCGCCCCTGTCCCCTGCCACACGAAGCCTCTGCTGACGGTGCAGCCTTAATAGTAACGAACTAATTTTAAACCCTGTGATTACTAAGGTTGATTTCCATGGAACCTTCTTTTCACAGCACTGAGAACCTCGCAGGAGCGGTAATTGCCAAGTTCAATTTTAGCTCTGTCACACCCAACTGTCGTGCTAAGGCGGCTGCTACGTCGCCAGGTAAGCTGGTAATGAAGTCAGCTTCGGGCGTCTAATTTCACAATATTGTGATGTCTCTGTCAGCACCTGTAAGAGCTGAGAAGCTGTGAGCTTCCATTGAACGGAGTACACGTGGGGGAAGTGACTGAAGCTGCTGTGTGCTTCTGGGGCTCTGTCTAGAGCCCAGGCCCACGGGGATACTGTGGCTGCTGAGTCCTGGATGACTCTCCTCGCAAAGCCTATACCTCAGGTGCACCACACACCACAGGCACTCACCATCACCCTTCCAGGCACTCACCATCACCCTTCGCTGGCCCCCTCATCCTTGTCCTGCATCTGGTCCTCCTCATGCTGGTGTGCATCCTCAAAAGACCCTCTTGATATACCGTGTCAATCAGTTCTCTTGCAAAGGAAATAACAAAAAGGGGATTCAACACCCAGCGTTCCCATTTAAAAGCATGGATGAGTCCCACTTGTCCTCAGGGCCAGAGCCTATCCTGTCTCCAGATGGAACCCTAACCACACTCAGCCCCACTGCCTTGCAACTCAGACCCAGGGCTCCAGCCCCTTGCAGCCCTGGCTTGTACTGTCCAGGTAAACAGGTTCTCCAGCCTCATTTCCTATTGGTTCCACTGATCCTTTACATGGACGAAAAGCTCTGCATATCTGAGCAAAACCCATTAGTAGAGGGGCTTGGGGAATCTCGTGGTCAGTGAATGTCAAGCGTGTGCAGCCATGAAAACCTGAGTTCAAACCTAAGCACCCACACTGAGCACAGGGTGGTATATACCTGTAATCTCAGCACTAATGATGTGGACACTGGCCGATCCAGAGCATGGGAGGATCAAGCCAAAGTATGGCTCAAGCTGAGGCCACCCCCCTTCTCCTGAGAGCTCTCCTCATCTCCCAGAACTCTCGGGTTGGACTCTGATTCTAGGTATTTAAACATTTCACATACACCTCCAGCAGCCTGCAGGCCAGCAGTTCTCAGCCGGTGGGTTGAGATCCCTTTGGAGTCACATATCAGGTATCTTGCACATCAGACGTTTACATTACAATTCATAACAGCAGCAAAATTAGAGTTATGAAGTAGCAACAGAAGTAATCTTATCGTTGGGGGTCACCACAACGTGAGGAACCGTGTTAAAGGGTTGAGGTGTCAGTGAGGTTGAGGACTGCTGCTCCAGACTTTAGCAATGCAGAATCCTAAGCTGCCCCACCCCACCTACTGCCTCAGAATCTGCATTTTAATACGCTCTCCACCGTGGGACTCACCATCATCATCCCACTGTGGGGAACCGTGATCTGACATAAGATCAGCCTGCTGTGTGGTGTTCATGATTCCTCTTATCCTGTGTGGGTGCAAATCCCACCACTGCCCAGATGAAAGTTTCATGTCTTTCTTGTACACCTTCCTCACTCCCCAGAACTCTGCTTCTTTTCAGCCATAGAGGAACCAGGCCAGCTAGTGCTGGTATCTTCTAAAATGCAATGCATAATCCTCAAGGCACGGTCCAACCTAGATAGGCCCACCAAAGCCCCATTTGAGGACACTGAGCACCCTGGCTCTCAGGAAACCCACAGTGCTATGCAGACGGGATGTTTGCATTAGTCAATTAAAGCCTTTGATTCCTTCTCGAAGAGACCAGGCCCACAGGAGTCTCTGCTCCAAGGGAAGAGGTCCTCACCTTGGCTCGAGATGGAAATGGGGGGAGGGGAAAGTAACCCCTCTTTGGAGACCCCAATCCAACCCACCAGGGGTTGATCCCCCTCCGAGGGGTACCCATGACCTTTGCAGAACTAAATGCAATACCATACTCCTATGTGCGGAGCAGACCCCAGGGCCAGCCTGGAGGTTGCAGTAATCCAGCTGCGTGTTTGGACAGGAGCCACCTTGCAAAGCTCCGTCAACTCTGCCTGTCGCCTGAGGAGGGAAGCACTCACCTTTGCTAATCACCCTAATTCATTTTTTATTACCGATTTTCCCTGCTTCTGTTTGCCCTCTGATTGAGGATATTACCCTAGGCATTTAAAAAACAACAGATCAGACCACAATGGAAAACATAGCTCTTTTGCTGAAATCTGCACCGATGGGTGTATAATTCCACATCACAAAGACCTGGGGTCTGCATGTTAGGCAGACCAGGCAGGAGGCGTCTGCACAATTGAAGGTTTGTCGGAAGATAATGAGCTGTGTGCAGAGGGCACAATAAAATGGGCACTTCCCCCTGCTGCGGGTGAATATAGTCAACCCTTTTGGAAACAGTGTGCCAGGGGCTGGGGAGATGGCTCCATATATATAGATGCTTGCTGAGCAAGCCAAAAGACCTGAGTTTGAGTCCCCAGAACCCATGTAAAGTTGGGCACAGTAGTGTGTGTTTGCAACTCCTGTGCTCCTAGGGTGTGAGATGGAAGACAGATAGGAGAATCCCTAGAAGTTTGTGGGGCAGCAGAAGCAAGCAACACAAAGATCCTGTACCAAACAAAGTGGAAGGTGAGGACGGACAATCCACATGCCCACACACATGCATATACATCATACACACAGAAAAATAACATGCCAACAAAAAACAGGAGCCGTAAATATGCCATACGCTCTTCTATTTTTTTTTTTTTTAAAGACACAATCTCATGTAGCCCAGGCTGGCATCAAGCTCACTGTTTAGTCTAGGATGACCATGAACTTTTGACCCTCCTGCTTCCACATCCCAAGTGCTGGGACTCGAACTATGCACCACCTCAGCTGGTTTATATGGTGCTGGGCATGGAGCCTAAGACTTTATACATACGTGCTAGACGTTCTACCAACTGACACAACAGCTCCTTCAGAGTCCTCTCTGAAGCTGTTACTCTAGAGGGGTAGGAAGGGAGGGACAGAGGCCATTGATACAGTGACAAGGTAAATGACACACTGTTTCCAGAGAGAAAAACAAGAATAGGACATCTCTGATAGACCAGGATGGGGCAGCACTGAATCCTGAAAAGGCAAAGGGCCAACATCAACAGTGTTCTGGAATCTTCAGTGGGCTAGGATTTTAGGTAGAAAATATCATGTTCGTGATTCACAGCTTAATAAAGAGGGGGAACCATCTTTTCAGGACGGAGACCACCCACAAGTCTTGCTTGCTCACCAGAAATGTTCCCACACCAGAGAGAAATACCCTTATCTCCGAAGGCCAGGCTGACTGTGCCCCAGATTCTCTAGTCCAAGCAATGGGGAGGGGCGTGTCCCTCCTGGCAAAGCCAAGGTCACCTTGGCAGGGAGATGGGTCTGGGTCTGATGGTTCTTGCCTTAGAGGTCAAGCATAAATTCAAAGCCAGAGGCCAAGGATTTCCACCTTAAACCCGAGGATTTCCACCCTAAATCCATCCGACTGGCATTCCTACTTTCCTCCCTGGCTCAGCTGGAGATGTCCCTGGTGGGATGCGACCAGGAGATCAGTACTTGTCGATACGGTGAGTCCTAGGCATAGCTTCTCCTGGCAATGAGGTAAGGAAGGTCCAGAGAGGGTGAAACACAGCCTGGATGCATTATGGGGATATTTCTAGAAAACATCTGCCTCGTTCCCTCCTTTCTTCCTTCCACAACGTATCGTTGAGCACTGATTACGTAGCAAACAGCAATGCAGGTGCTAGATGTTACTGTGCACATGAGCCAAAGCACTGGTCCTTACGATTTACTCTCCAGAGGGGAAACAGTCAAGCAATTCCACAGATATGATATGCCCCCAAAGGAAAGTACTAGAGGCCAGGATGGAGAAGAGGGTGACCATGTCAGGAACCAGAGTATGACAAGAGGCTAGAGCTGAGACTGAAGGGTGGGCACAGTGCCAGTCTCCATGTGAGGATGCAGGTTGGAACATGTCAGGCAAGGTCAGCAGGCACAGTGGTGTGAGAACAGCCAGGCACTCCGCAGGGATGAAATGAAGGCAATAGCAGAGCTGACTGTGTCCCCAGAGTGGAGCCTGGAGCCTGGGCCTTAATGCAAAATAGCTGGGGGTTAGGTTGGAAAAGCAGGTCCTGTCTAGACCCCATGAGGACGCTACACAGGGAGGTTTCAACAGAGCTCTGAGAAGACAGTTTCGGATCATGTGGCTCTGAGCTGTAACTCATTTCTGCACACAGAATAGATAGCTCTCATTCTGCAGAGGAAAGATTTCCACAAAGGCTCCATAGCCTTCCCAGCATGCAACACTCAGTCACTGGACAGAAAATGTCTCTAAACTGCTTTGAGAGCTGCAGGTTCCAGGCTAGAAAGCAGGAGGCAGCCACTAAAACGGAACAGAGATGGGGTGAATGACCAAGCAGAGCGCCAGAGAGAAAACTGTCCTGGGGACACCTGGACCCATACAGTGGTGGCTTATTGTTAACATCAAGGCAGGCAGACCTCTGTGAGTTCAAGACCAGCCTGGTCTACATAGTGAGTTCTAATAAGACAGAAGCTCCTACAGGGTAGGGGCCACACGTGACTCACCCGTCTGTACCTGTCACCTGCCACAAAGCCGTGGACACAGTGGACTGGATGTGGTGTTTGGACGGTGGAGTGAATGGATGGGGAAAAGATAAGAAGTGCACCAGCTCTTACAGAGTGTGGCATCCAGGCACGACTCCAGGTGAGGAGGATAAAGCATATTTCTTGGTCAATGTATGTACATGCATATGTGAATACATGTGTATATGTGTGTGGTATGTGTTCATGTATGTGTGTTCATGTATATGTGCTGTTCACATATGTATTCATGTATTCTGGGTTCTCATGAGTGTAGTATATTTGTGCATATGTTTGTTCATGTGTATGTGTTATTCATGTGTATGGTATGTTCATGAGTATGTGTTTTTGTGCATGTATCTATGTCTTACAGAGCTCAACCAGAAAATGTGCAGCGCATCCTGAGGACTTTCACTTATCCCTCCAAAGGAGACTGAGATTCAGTAGTTAAAGCACCCGCCATGCAGGAGGACCTGAGTTCGATCCCCAGCACCCATGTAAAGAGCCGGGTGTGCCTGTAATCCCAGCACAGGGGAGCGGGAGACAGGGTGGGGGATCCCCGAGACTTTTCGGACAGCTTGTCTAGACCCAGGTTCAATGAGAGACCCTGTCTCAAAAGATGAGGTGGAGAACAATTGAGGAAGACACCCAATGCCACTCTGGCTTCCACACACCCACATGTGTCTATAAACTACATACATATATGCATACTTGTGCATATATATGTGCTCTTGAGTGCACATGCTCCTACACACACACACACACACACACACACACACACACACACACACCACCCTTGGATGAATGAGACAGTAAACACAGTTTAAGATCAACCACTCCATCCACCCCCTTGCTGCAAGAAAATCCCATCCTGTGAACTGGGTGCAAACCCGCTGGAGGCAAATGTTACTGGCACATGCTCAGTCAGTGTACGCTACAGTAAACAATGCCCCTGGCTGCTGACTTGCACCCAGTCGGGGAGAAACTACCTACAGATGATGAACATCTAATAGATAGCCGTACTGTGGGATTTCCTGAGCACGGCGACATTTGTAGTGCAATGCCCCCTGTGGGGACCCTGGCAGCTAAGGAGACATGTGGCTGCTGTGGAGAACAGGCTGTGAGGGCAAGGTGGCTCCCAAACCACCTGCCACGATGCACTTGTCCCTCTGTTCTGCCCGGACTAAAATCCAGAGGGAGGGGACAGTACAGAGAAGGTATTCTGGTCCAGCTGTCTCTGGAACCCCAAAGGGACAGACAGCTACAAGAATGCCTCCCGCGGAGAGGAGCAAGCTGTGGCCCCCGTTACAAATGCCTCCAGGACACTAGTGCCAAGTGCCTCACCTGGGTTAGTCTTGTGAGTTAGGTCTGAATGTGTCATTGACTCCAAGAGGCTTCCTGGGGGAGCTGCAGTGAAAAGCAGGCTTCTCATATTCTCTATTGAAGATGTAAACTCCTGGACGGAGGTGATACTCGCTGCTCTCCCAAGGGGCATGCGACCTGAGCAGCCCCAAGTAGCAGGAATGAGCTAGAAAACAACTGCTCTGATCTCCCAGAGATCTGGATACCAACATGAGGTGAGAGTATAGTATTAGGAAAATGGGGTTCAGGAGGCTGAGAAGCAGGTTCAAGGTTACCCAGCATCTAAGCTCCAGAATACAAACCCAAGTACTTCATCAGACTCACAGTCACGTGTGATCCACCACCTGGCTTCACATTAAAAGTTAACTTAACTGTCAGGTGGGTACAGTGAACAGAGAAAGCAGGGGGCCTCCTGAATCACCCATGGAGCTATCAGCAAATATTTGCAGAATAAACAAGCAAGCCCTGAAGCCCAGGGTCTACCTTCCTCTCAGGAAAGTCCAGGTCCATCCCAAACACAGCACAGTGCAACAATAAAATTTATGCATGAGATTGACCTGGGGTTAACTATGGAATCAGAATCATTTCCAACAAGGTTCTAAATCATTCTGAAAATGAGGCCCAACTTCGAGATAAGCACGCTTTAATTAGCTGTAATGTGGAAGCGACCTATTGGCAAATGAGGCCTGAAGTTGAGACCTAAGGCAAGAGGCCCATCTGGAGCTACCAGACCCCTAAAAGAGAAAGTTCTACAACAGGAAAAGCAAGCAGCACACAGGTCCCTGCATGTGTGCACACAGATGCATGCACATAGTGTGGCTGCACACACACTTGCATGCACAGACATACATACACGAACAGGAACACACATGCACACACCTCTCAGGAGGGAGCTTCATGTGGAGGCCACCTACAGAGACAAGGCCAAACCCCAGTTTCTCGGCCACCTGTGGTACTTCAGCTATTTGGGTCAGTTCCCCGCCTACAAATGGTAATGTGTCGGTAAATGATTTGTGCTTATTTCTACCCACAAAAATACCACAAATTTTCAAAGAAAACTCACTAAGAAGGAACTAGGTGCTTCAGGCAGCTGGCAAACATACTTTCACCTTCTCCCTTTGCTTCTAACTCCCAACAGAATGACAAAAATAAAAAGCTACCTACCTCAGTCTATCATAGATACAGTGGAGATAACTGTATATATACCTTCTAATGCATATATATTCACAATTCAGATACAGATCTGTATAAGGGAGAATGCAATCTGTCCATAAGAGCCCAGAGGGCAATCAGAAACTCTGAGACACCACTGGAAATAAAGAAGCTGAAGGACAGACTGACAACACAGTCTGGGAGCCCTAAAGAACGTGCACCCCAACCCACAGTCACTGGAAAAGCTCTCCTAACCAAACCCTGTAAAGTCCCAAGAGAGTCAGCTAAGGCTGGGAACAGAGCAAATGAAGAGAACCATGCATCAGCCCAAAGGCTTTGATCACTGGCGTGGCCCCAACCTACAGCTGAAGAACAGCACTATCTTAGGTTTTTGCTGTGAAGCTGGAAATAGCAACATGGTAGGAGTCACCACAGATGAAAATAACAGACATGGTGGAAGTCACTGCTGGTCTAGAACATCGTTTCCCTGCCCCAGCCCAGCAAATACTTTGGACCCAATCATATACTGTGATGGAGGTTTTCCTGTGTATCCCTGGCCCCCACCTGCTAGATGGCAGAAGAACCCCCTCCCCACAAGCTATGACAAACTGTGCCCTGGTAGAGAAGCTCTGACCTGGGGACGCAAAGACATCATTGCAGGGCCTGGCAGGATCATGGGGCTGTTTTCAGCCCAGTACTTCAGTCCCGTGTGTTCCTGTCGGTAAATCCCGTATCTGCACAGTTGGCAGTCATTGTATTTACACAGACCCAAACCTACAGGGTGATTTATCACCTCAGCTTGGGAGAAGCAATAAAAACATATGGTCGGTAATTATTAACTTAATGAGTCATGGTAAATGGTAATTTTATATCGTAGAGAGAAGATGTTGTGTAACACAGGGTGATAAATTTTGATCAATTACCTTGATGCTTAAAACTTGCTACGGTGCAATTGGGATTTCTGGTGCCTTCTGGAGTGAGCGGGAAGATCCGTAGTTTTATGGTGTCTATTGCTGGGTTTCTCAGCTACATGATAGGTTTTCATAGAGTGTCTACTGTGTGCTTGGGGTTGAGAATTCAGCCCAATCCTTGATCCTCAGCCACTCAACAAGAAAGTTTGTATTTACCAGATGAAAGGCTGTGGATCTGCGATCTACTAACTCAAAATGTAGACTAACAAGCACATATAAAATCACCAGGGGTTGCCGGGCGGTGGTGGCGCACGCCTTTAATCCCAGCACTCGGGAGGCAGAGCCAGGCAGATCTCTGTGAGTTCGAGGCCAGCCTGGGCTACCAAGTGAGTTCCAGGAAAGGCGCAAAGCTACACAGAGAAACCCTGTCTTGAAAAACCAAAAAAAAAAAAAAAAAAAAAAAAAAATCGCCAGGGGCAGTGACCGTGCTTGACCTTAGGGAAGATGTCACATAGCTGAGTCTTAAAAGGGAGGGGAGCTGTGTGGGGGCACACACAGAGGTGGGAGGGTGTTCCAGGAGGAGGGAAAAGCACCTTGGGAGATCTGTCCACCATGGTGGTAAGGTCTGCCTGCAGGGAAGCAAGGACACCCACATGCTACAATTCAGCCTGCTTGGTTTGGAGTGGGGGTAGGCATAGAGGGACAGAGGCTTCACTTTCCCAAATTCAGACTGGTCTCCATGATGGTTTCTTGGTCTTCTGCTGAAGGTAAAGTTCAACAGCCTGTGTGTGGCTCCCCACACTTGCCAGGAGCACTCTGTGTCTCAAACGCTGGCCTGGCTCAGTGGCAGGAGGGTACAGGTATCCAGGCCACCGGGTTCTATCTCAAATTTCTGAGTTAGTAAACCTAAGAGGCAACCTGGCAGCTAGCATTTTTGACAAGAGGGTGGCACCAATCTTGCTGTTCAGGGAACTGGACCACTCAGTTCTAGCCTAGAGCCTTGGGAGGAGAAGATCTTTCTGCTCTGGATATGGGGGTGTCTCATAGGCCTGGGGTACATAGCTTGGACCTGGACAGTCAGGGGGCCTCCTCAACAGGTTCTGAGGGGGTTCCCTTCACCTTAGGTTTACTTGGGTTTCGTGAAAACATAATCAGAACTGGAGAGATACCCAGGGAGGATTTATGTTGAGGGAAGATTGGGGACATAGAGGACACCCAGAAGGAGAGGGACACATGCTTGGGCAGAAGAAGAAGGTGGCCAGAGATGGGAATGAATCTGGAGCTATGGCTGTCCCTACTGGAGAGTTCTTCCTGGTGAAGCAGCATGTGAACCCAGACTTGACACTTCGTCTCGGGGGGGGGGGGGGGATCAGTGTCTGTTTCAAGGTGATAACTGTGTGCCCAGGTCACCAGCCCAAGCCAATAAATGTTCTAAGCATCCCCTTGTTTTCCCTACCACCTAAAGAAGATCATGAGTGCTGTTAGGAAAGCCAGAGCCTGCCCTTCACAGGGCACAAGAGCTGACTCTTAATGTTTGAACTCCAGTGCTCTGTTCTTAGTGCATGGAAATGAAATCATGTCTTGCTGTAGTGAGTACTGTGATCTCCAGCCTTCTGACGTTAGTTGCTGATTTGCCGTTAGATAGAGAAGAGACTGGACCTCTGTGTTCCTGATGCTTGAGGCAATATGTTATCCCGGGTCTGCTGCATTCCACAGCCAACCCACACTGAACATCAATCCTGGGACTCTAAGAAACCAAGGAAGCAAAGAGATGACCCAAAGGAAATACAGGCAGCCACACGCCAGAGCGTCTGTGAGAACCTGTGCAGTGTGCCCAGACATGGGTGCTCCATCACTGCTGGCTGCTCTGCCCACTAGGCACTGCCCTCTGGGCTGGCTCAGGGACAGCTCTGGACCCCATCACCCAAAGACTCTTGGCCCCCGCCCTGCCCTAGACTCCAGGCACTCCCACAGTCTTCAGACTTTGAGGCAAGCAGAGGCTGAGCTCCTCCAGCATAGCGACAACCAGGCAGGCCCTTCGTTCACTCAGGCCATGAGCAGATGTCTTCTGAGCACTTATCTACCAGGCCCACTCTGGGAACACAAGAGTCCTCCCTTGACACAGGGACAACATCTCAAGACCCCTTCAAAAGGCCAGTGGGAGTTGCTCACTAGCTGAGAAGCTGGTCTCTAGGACAGGGACATTTTCACAGCAGCAAACCCTGCCTCTCCCAACTCGATGGTTCTGGTTTGAAATAGATTCAGTCATTGGCTTCCACACCTGCTCCTGCCATTCGTGTCTTTGCCACTAGGTGAGGCAGCCAAGGGACAGCATTCAGGAGGCCCAGGCTGTGCTCTCTGGATTCGGCCTCCAAGCTACAGGCTAAATCACCTCCTTTCTTTCCTTTTTCTTCCTTCCTTCTTTCCTTCCTTCTTTCCTTCCTTCTTTCCTTCCTTCCTTCCTTCCTTCCTTCCTTCCTTCCTTCCTTCCTCTCTCTCTCTCTCTCTCTCTCTCTCTCTCTCTCTCTCTTTTTCTTTTCTTTTTTTTTTTTGTTTTTTGTTTGTTTGTTTTTTTGAGACAGGGTTTCTCTGTGTAGTTTTGTGCCTTTCCTGGATCTCTCTCTGTAGACCAGGCTGGCCTCAAACTCACAGAGATCCGCCTGCCTCTGACTACCAAGTGCTGGGATTAAAGGTGTGTGCCACCATTGCCCAGTGAGACAGTTTCTTTATGTAGCTGAGGCTAGCCTGAAACCCATGATAAACTCTCTCTTATAAAGTCAGCCTGCCTCACGTATTTTGTTATAGCAATGAAAAGTAGGCTTATACACTCTTCAAAAAGCACCACACACACACACACACACACACACACACACACACACACACACCCTGGTGGAGGATCCCTCCATGCACCACAATTATAGAAGACATCCCAGCCTTTCATTTCATTGTATCTGCACACCACACTGTCCTGAAGGGGTGATGGTCACTGATTGATTCTCCTTAGTACACAGGGAAGCAGAAAGCCAGGGAAAGCTAATGACACGTTCAAAGTCTCTGAGGAGACTGGAGAGAGCGGTGGTGGGCCTGGGCGGCTGTTACTCACATACAAAAGTGTGATCCTGGGAGGACCCTCTGGGCAGGAGGATGCAGGACTAGATGAAAGTAAAGAGCTTTCTGCAGAGATGCTGGCCTCCTGGCAGAGCCCCTTAATTCCAGCCAGCCCAGGGCTCCTCCCACAGGACCATCCCCTGGCCCCTTCAGATGGAAGCTGTGCAAATCTCACCCCCACAGATGTTGTAAAGTCCTCAGATACCCCAAGTCCAAGACAGGCAGTAAGAGCAACCTCCACTTCATGGATTTTGCCAAACGGGGCCTCCAGTCATTCAGTAACCACGCTTTCCTCGTTCCCATCCTTACACGATGCTGTGCCCAGAATTGTGTGGGTGGGAAGCAAAATAACTCACCCACCACCACTTACTTACTGAGCCATTATAAGAAGGCACTGTGCCAAGTCCTGGGCATGGTTCCTGCCTTCCAGGAGCCCACACAAAACTACACAAACCACCAAGCCGCCACTACCCAAACTGTGGCTGTAACATGTCACCGGCTGTAGCATCACATGGGGCCTCATTAGATGTGCAGATTCCAAGGGTCCATCCCCCAGGACCAAATGAATCGAAATCCCTGGAAGTGTGGCCCCAGAATCTGCTTTTTAAAACTTATCCATCAGAGGCCGGAGTCTGTCTCTGTGGTTAGGATCTAGCTGCTCTTGCAGAGAGCCAGAATTCACTTCCCACCACCCACACGCTCACAGCGGCCTGTAACTCTAGCTCCAAAAGATCCAGCACCTTCTTTTGGCCTCCACAGGCATTTGTACATATGTGTGCATACACACATCCAGTCATACACATAAATAAAAATAAATAAAACTCTGAAAAAACTTACCAAGTGACTCTCACTATATACATACATTTTCAAAATTTCAAGAATCTGTCAACAATCTCCCACCTTAAAATCACAAAACAGGGGCTGAGGTGATGGCCCAGGTTTGGATCCCCAGAACCCAGTGAAAGCCAGGCGTGGAGGCACACTTTTATAATCCTGTGCTGTCGGGGTGGAGACAGGTAGACCCTACAAGACTCTAGTCAAAATGTTGAGTTCCAGGTTCAGTGAGATACTGGTCTTAAAAATATATAAAGGAAGCCGGGCGGTGGTGGCGCACGCCTTTAATCCCAGCACTCGGGAGGCAGAGCCAGGCGGATCTCTGTGAGTTCGAGGCCAGCCTGGGCTACCAAGTGAGTTCCAGGAAAAGGCGCAAAGCTACACAGAGAAACCCTGTCTCGAAAAACCAAAAAAAAAAAAAAAAAAAAAAAAAAAAAAAAAAAAAAAAAAAATATATATATATATATATATATAAAGGAAGACATCTGTTCTGGTTTGCTTTCTGTTGCTATGGTAAACACCATGATCAAAACCAACTTGAGGAGGGAAGGGTTTATTTAGCTTACAGGTTGCAGTCCATCACTGAGGAAAGTCGAGGCAGGAATCTGGAGTCAGGAACTGACTTGCTCAGCTTGTTATACACAACCCAGACTCACCTGCTCAGGGATGGCACCGCCCACAGTGGGCTGGGCCCTCCCAAGTCAATCAGCAATCAAAAAAATGCCCAGTAGACATGCCCACAGGCCAATCTTGTAGACTCCATTCCTCAACTGAGATTCCTTCTTCTTAGGTTAGGTTTGTGTAACGTTGATAAAAACTAACTCTATAACAACTCCCAGTGTCAACCTCTGCCTCCACACACACACAAAGCAGCCCCAGGCCTTCGCTCACCTTAACCCTCTTCCTTACCTCATATCCAGAGATCTATTGATCATATTACTTTATATTTTATCCATAGATAGCTAAGCTTTGAGAGCAACAATTTGGGCTTGTTTTGTTCATTGCCATAGCATTGGTTACCTAGCAAAGTTCTAGCACAAAGCAGTGATCAATAAATATTTATTGATTAAATGACGGACGATAGAACATGCCACATCCCACGCAGTACTAGTCATTGAGAGAGCCTGGAGAAAGAGACAAGGTTGCTGGTCACAGAGTGCTCCATGATAGTGGCACCCAGGTCAGCCTTTAGGGGGGTATCAAACAGAGATAAAGGATGCTCGGAACAGAGAGGTTAAACCTTTTACTGGAATAGGTGGCAGGGGGTTGATAACACCATCAACTAATCAATACCTGGTTTGTGCCAAGAACTATCCTAGCCTGCATCCCTCACTCCTGTATCCTGAATCTCATAAGTAGGCAATGTCATCCAGAGGGTGGGGCTGGAGCATGACTGCTCTTCTCAAGGACCCAGGTTTGATTCCTAACACCCACATGGTGACTCAGAACCATCTGTGACACCCGTTCCAAGGGGATCTGAGGCCCTCTTCTGGCCTCCAGGGGCATTGCACGCTCATCCTACATATACATATAGGTAGGCAAATTAGCCATGCACATAAAACAAAAATAAATAAATCTCAAAGAAAAAACTTTAAAGAGGGTACCTAGGCTCAGTGATATTAAGTAATTTGCTCTCCCCACAAAAAGACTTGTAAAAGAACATTTGTGGCAGCTTTATTTACAATTTCCCCATGAAGTAATCAAGTGTGCTGTATTTACAGAAAGCAATACCACTCAACAACAAAGTGGAACAAACCACACACACACACACACACACACACACACACACACACACACACACACTCAACAAAGAATCTGAATGACAAGCTGAGCAAAAAAGAAGCCATACTCAGAATTCCTCTTTGCATACCTAAATTGAACTGAAACAAACTGTGTGGACTAGAAACCAGGAAAGAAGCCATCACTGGGACCGTGGGTGGGGTGGTGACTGGGAAGGGCACAAACGAGGCTTTCTAGGGTGATGGAAATAGTCTCTACCTAGACCCGATTAGCGGGTACCTGGGTGTTTATATCTGTCAATCTCATTTACATTTTATTAAATTAAGTCATACTCAGTAACAACAAAGATCTAGAGAGCCCATAGGTGGCTTAGTTGGTAAAGGCACCTGTTGCCATACCTAATAACTTAACTTTGACTGCTGGGACACACACAGTGGAAGGAGAGAGTCTCCTCTGACTCCCACGCATACCCACTCACATACATAAATACATGTATTTTAAACTTTTTTAAGGAGCTAGAAATCATTTCCTCTAGTTCACAAAGCCACATATGGAGCTACAAAGCTAGGCTTACCCTGTCCCAGTGGCTAATTGACACTAGTCTGCCTGGCTGAGCGAGGAGCTCCCTGCCTGGTTAATGCCTTCCCAAATCTGAATGGAAGGGATTCAATTCTCTGTGAATGGAAATCACAGGTCCCTAGCCCCCAAACCATGATAGAGTCTCACACGGAGGCCAGATAACTGTCCTGTTGTGAATTAAGAAACTTAGATTCAACATCAATTGTGCCTTTCACCTGCTCAGTAACCCAAGGGTATACTGCTCCATGACTCAGTTTCTCCTATATGAAGCAAAGAGGAGATCAATACTTCCCTTTATGAGATCCCAGATCCTCCATGCCAGAGGCCAGGAGTCCCTGTGCTTACCAAGCACTGTTACTACATTTTAAAAAGTAACACGCTTGCTTTATATCTGGTAAGTGATTTTTCTAATACATGCTAATATTACCATGATTAATAAATTGCACAAGTATTTCGAAGCTAAAATGAAGCCACCGCGGCTTTTCATTATTGTGTATTTTCTCAAACAAAAACCACCAAAAGAACAGCTAGTGCTCATGACTTTAAATTTAAAGGGGCTTGGAATCTCTATGCAGAGGATTGCTAAGGGGACAGTCACCAAGGGGATGGTCGCCAAGGGGACCGTCGCCAAGGGCCCTTCCAGGTCAACTGCCCCACGGTTGTCTGACATCGTTTGGGCAAATGCTTGAGAGACAAGCCTCTTGTCCTGGCCCCAACAACAGAGCCCCAGAGTGTGGGCTGTGTCCTGGCTCCGTAACCCATTTTACACCACCTCGTAACACAGACACACCGCCCCAGTGTGGCTATTACCACACCTTAAGTCTCAGTTTACCCTTCCACTCTGATAGTGAGCCGCTGTGAGGAAGCCTGAAGCTTGGACATTTTCTTTTCCACAACCTTTCACCATCAGTTTCTGGAGTCTGAAAAAAATGGGGTTCCTGGCCCCATTGAACCACCACAGAAGGCCACAGCCCACTGGGGAATCTGCCAACAAGGCTCTGGTTCAAGCTGAGCCAGGTGCTCCATCACCCCAGCATGAAGGACTGAACAGCAGATCTCACATCTAAGCACATGGGCACACCTTCCTTTCAAGCATTCTGGTGCCTCGTCCCACGCCAATAAGCTCAAAACTTCTCCAGCTATGGGTCAGGGTCCTAGAGCACAGATAGAAACCAAAATCTCCACCCTCCACTTCTGAGTCCTCCCCTGCGGGTTGCGACCTCGGAGGTTCTGGTGCTGAGTCAGAGGTTTCTAGAGCTTCCAAATTTAAAAAAAAAAAAAAAAAAATATGCGGGGTGGGGGTGGGGTAGGATGGGGGGCTCAGCAGAGTCCTGCTTCCCAAAGGCGGCAGTGGGAGAGTCTGGCCCCACTTTGGTGGGGTTTGCAGATACCTCACCTCCAAAAGACCTCTTCCAGCTAATCTCTACCTCCTCCCCAGCCTGGGTACCGGGACTTTAAGACACAAATGCCTAGTCTCCACCACGGCCTCCAAACCAGAAGGCGAACCCTGTCTTGCCCATTTGGTATTTTAAACGTAACAAAGCCAAGGGCAGATGACCCTCTGCCCATCCTTCAGCTCCTTGTAAAACTCCACTTGCTGTTTTTAATCTATTTTCCCACCACCACAGTGGAAGCGGCTCCAGAACCCGCCTTCTCTCTGAGGCACCATCCCCCCTCTCAGGCTTCCAACTTTGCGGATCAGCGCACAAAAGATAATCTGCTCTCCCCTCCGAGAGATGCGTGCCGCCCACCTCCGCCCCGGGACGCCCCCCCCCCCCCCCCCCCCGCCTGCGCGGCCCGCGCCGCCCGGGCCAGGGTGAACTGCAGTGGGCTCCTGGCGGCAGCCGCTCCCTTAGGGCCTGAGGACGCACTTGCAGAGGCCCAGCCCGGGAGGCCCAGCGATCGGGCCGGACGCTCTGCTCCCCTAGTATCCCGGGAGCACCCCCTCAGCCAGGAGCTGGGCGGATAGCCTGTGGGGAAGGGGACAGCCCCCAGAGGGTCGCGGATCGAGCCATCCGACGCGCACTCACCACGCAGCACCGCAGAGTCCGCGCGTCTGCGCCCCGACCGCCCGGAGACCCACGCGCGCTGCTCAATCCGGGCTCCGAGTGACGAAAAGCCGCGCTCGGCTCCAACCTGACCCGGACCGACGCACAGACCTGGGGACGCACCGACCGACCGTCTGGCTTTCCAACTAAGTTTTAAAGTTCCCTTCCCTGCGAGGGAAGAGGACTCGGGCAACTCTGCTGACCCTGCCCCTGCCCCTGTCCGCTGGGCTCGAAGAGGAGCTGGGGTCCGACGCCTTAGGTCCCAGGATCCCCGCACAGCCTCCGGACGGCGCCGCGGTACGGGGACTTGCCTGGCGTTGGGGACAGAGATCCCGGAAAAATGGGGGACTAGAGGTGCCTCCTTGCTGCAGCCCAAGCCTGAAGGGACGCTAGCTCCCCGATCGGGGAAGGGACAGGTCTTGATTGGACGCCACCATCATAGAATCCGAGGCGCCGTGGGGCAGTGACGGCCAATTAGTAAACGGCCCAATTAGTGCACTGCACCGACAAGTTAAAACCCCGACGCGCGAGTATGGACGACCGAAGGGTGGGGGCGGGGAGTGCAGGGTACTGGAGCCTGTGACTGTCCCTGGGTGTGCCCGGGTACGACTGCGTGCCCGTCAGGGCGATTTGTAGCTGAGGCTTCTCGTCCAGGGGATGGATCTGTGTGACCGACCGTGTGCACTCGTGGGTCATTGTGAGTGTGAGCTGGAACTGTCGGAGCTACTTCTTTGTGTGACTGTCCCCGGTTGTCACTGGCTGTGACAGCGGATAGGAACATGTGCAAGCAGCGTTGTGTGTGCGGATAGGTGAAGTGACTTGTGTGTGTGTTAGTGTAGCCGTGTACGTGGGCGAGAGGCTGAGTGTGGTTGACGACAGATGACTGGCACGGTGACTTATGTGGGACGGTGAAGGCTGTGTGTGGTGCCGCCTGGCTGGGTGACAGAGCGTCGCTGCGCGTCGGCTTGTGAATGAATGCGAAGTGTGGGTGAGTGTGTCACCGTGTCGTCGTGCGGGTGGCTGTCGGGCTGACTTCTGCCTGTGATCTACAACTCGGGGCGTGTGTGTGACCGCGAGGGTAGCGGTGTGAGCGGCACGTGCCCGTCGACGGGGCTGTGGTGTGCGTGTCCCCCGTGTGAGGCCCCCAAAGTGGCCGCGTCCGCAGCCGCGAGGTGACTCCTGCCCCACACTCGAGCCCGGGACACTCGGCCCCTGCCTACCTTGCCGCCTACCTTGCCGCAGTGGTAGTAGTCCAGGTGCGCCAGGCCGGCCGGCTCGGCCCCGGGCCGCGCACCTACCGCGGGCGCCGAGGGATACAGGCGGACGTCCATGGCGGGCGCGGCGGCGGCGGCGGCGGCTCCCGCGGGCAGTGCCTGGGCGGGCGGCGGTGGGAGCACTAGGCGAGCCGGTGTGCAAGCGCGGGGGGCGGGCCGGGGGCGGCGCCCGGAGGGGAGCTACGCCCTCCCGCCACGCCCTCCCCCGCCCCGCCCGCGAGCGCTATTGTTCCGGCCTCGGGCGCCGCCGAGGGCAAGGGGGCCCTGGAACTCGTCTGAGTTGGGCAGTCGCCCGGATCCCCGCCCAGCCCTCCGCCCCTAATGTGACTTGCCGTTCCGAGTGGACCTTTCCTGTCCCGCCTTTTGTCACCAAGAGCGAGAGGAAAGAGAAAAGCCCCTAGGCCACACCTGTCCAGAAACGGGACATTCCCCCGCCCTAAATATTGGGGGCAGTGTCAGTTCCCTACCCGGCAAGGCTGGCCGTAGGAAGTGGTGGTAGCAACACTCAACTGGAGATGGATGCTGTCTTACCTGAGGAACTGGGCCCCTTGACTCACACGGATCTTGGAATAGTCTCCCTGCCCGCCCCCAACACACACACACACACACACACACACACACACACACACACACACACCTCAAGCTGATCTGAGTTACTCAGAAAGAGACAGGGGACCAAAGTGCATAAATGTTAATTTTATATATGGGGGAAACCGAGGCAGGGACTTGCAGCATCAGTAAACGAGAGCATCCAGAATTGAAAGCACTTGGATAGAGACTCTGGAAAGTCCCACCCCCTTTAGTGTAAGGACCGGAAGGCTCAAAAGCCTAGTACAGTTGGCCATCATCCAAGGCCTTCTGGACACCAGAGAAGCAGTGTGTATCTGCCTCCTTTGCTCTCTGTCAAAGCACCAAAATTCCTCAGACACTTGCTGGCTCCCAGAACGGTCAGGGTGTTCTCATTTACTTCCATTCGCCCCCAACCCCCATCCAGTTCCTGGGTCTGTCCGGGAAGGACAACTGGAGAAAACGGCTTGAGCCTCTTGCCCACACAGAGGATGGCTTGGAACTAACAGCTCTCAACCGCGGCGTGGACTCGGCTGGTCCTGGCCAGGAGCAAGAACCTCTGTAACCACGGAATCCAGACATGGCGAGATGAGTGTGGGAACTGGTCTCTCAGTGAAGGTGCGAGAACAAAGGAGGAAATCACAGCCCAGAAAGGAAGGCGCTTCTAAACAAACTGCAGTCATTGTTTCCCAAAATACCAGGCTCAGTCTTATCAAAAAGGAATTTCCCACAGGCCTCTTTCCCTCTTTTTTTTTTTTTTTTCTTTCCTCCCCCAGATCTGGATACCCAACTAGCCTGGCAATATTCACTGAAACACACACACACACACACACACACACACACACACTCCACTTCTCTGCGTTACTTTATTATAAACAAGTATTTCACATGCACATGTTTTGCTTCTGTGGTCTCTGTTCTGCTTACTTTTCTCTCCTTGTGCCAATAGCTCACTGGATTATTCCAACTCTGTAACACATCTTAATATCCCACAGAATAAGCCCACTCACTCTTCATGTTCTTTAAGACTTCCTTGGCTATCGACCTTTGGAATTTAATACAAAATCAGCTGGGATTTTCATTGTTCCCACATTGAATCTTTATGTCAATTTGGATGAAGTGGGTATTTTCTATGTGAATTATTTTTATCCATGAACATGGTATATCCACTTATTGAAGGTTTCTTTAAAGTTCTCTCAGCAACATCTTGTATGTAAAAACCTGGTGCATCTTTTATTATATTTACAACTGGGTTTTTGTTGTTGTTGTTGTTTTATGCTATTATTATTTATTTTGTTTGTTGCTAATAGGATGGTCAAGGCTTTCTAACAACTCCATAAATCCTTTGACACTCCTCCCAAGGAGGAGGAGTAGTCTAATACCCTCCCTCTTGAAAAAGCCTGGTCTTATTGAATGGTTCTTAGTAAAGAGAGTGCCTTCTGAGGCTAGTGCATAAAAGCTGACCCAGCCCCTCCGGCGTGGCTTCTTAGGGGGCTTCAGTGCCTGGAGCTGTAAGCCATTGAGTAAGAAGTCTGGAACCACAAGAGAAGTCACGGTTGAGTTTTCCTCTAATCTAAAATGTCAGCTACTTGGGACAAAGAGACAGGTGGGATCTTCGTGAGTTCAAGGCCAGCCTCATCTACATGGTGAGTTCTAGGCCCACCAAGGCTATATTGGAAGACCTTGTCTCAAAAATAAATAAATAAAATGTTCAGTTGCCATGACAGGTAATAAATGCTTGTTATTGTTTTAAGCTACAAAACTTTGAGGTTGTTTCTCAACCATACAGACCTGGAATATACTAGAAATAAAGTTTTACATAATGTCCTTATACCCAACATTGCTAAACTCATTTATTTTCTAATCATTTGTTCACAGATTCTTTGGCTTTTAAAAACCATAGAGCTATTTCCTGTCTCATCTGTAAAAATGAAAGTTTGCTCTTAACTTTCAACCCCCGTACATTTTGTTGCTTTTTCTTGCCTTGTCTTACTGGCCAGTATCAGTAACAGAACATTTGAGAGGAGCCGCCAGCAGCCAGCCTTGCCTCCCTTCTGAGCACAGAAGGAATGTCAATACTCATGAACTGTGTGCCTGCTGGGCTTGTGTCTTCTCATTTTTCTTTGCTTTGTGTTTTATGGATACCTCTAGAGTGAGTGAGTGAGTGTGTGTGTGTGTGTGTGTGAGAGAGAGAGAGACAGAGACAGAGACAGAGCCAGAGCCAGAGCCAGAGAGACAGAAAGAGAGAAGAGAGAGACAGACAGACAGACACAGAGAGAAGAGAGGGGAGAGAGAGAGAGAGAGAGAGAGAGAGAGAGAGAGAGAGAGAGAGAGAGAGAGAGAGAGAGAGAGAATCTTGACAAAGCCCTTTGAGTTCAGGAGTGAAAAGCACTACATGAGGTCATCAAGGAATGCGTAACACCCCAGTGCTGATCATAGAGTCCAAGTCCCTCCTGTCGCATTTCCCACTGCCCATACTTCTGCAGTCTTGGTCTCACCAACTCCAGCCAAAACTGTCAACAAAGCCCACCACAGTTTGCAGACTCACGTGAGCAAAACTGCCATGGGGTTCTCTGGAACCTGCCTGCAGCCGCTGCCACCTGTCAGCCCTTCCCTGAGAAGAAGGACACCAGGAGCACGTATAGAAGTCTGCTGTGATGGCCACCAGGGAAGACATACAGATCCCAGAGCTTGGCTTTGTCTTATTCTGTTGCCTCATCAGATAGGACACTCCCCTGAAGGAACACCACAGCCATGTCTGTTGGCTTCAGGACAGAAGTGGGCCTTGAGCCCTCCTCTCTTCCTCAATGGGAAGCTGAGAGAGAACGGGCCTGCTGGTTCAGAGCAGAGCTGCTTGGCTCTTCCTCGCCTGCAACAGCTCCGGGCTGGGGGAGTCTGCTTATGAATCTTCCAGCGTTTGGCTTCTTTTGCCATAAGTAGCTAACAGTCAACATGCAGATGTGCTTGAGTATGTTTTTATTACGATTTAGACATGGTTGTGACAATAGGAGGGGACTGTTATTAAAAAAGGAGAGCCTAAAGTAGTTCCTGAGAGGAGGGGGCACACTGTGTTGGGGGATACATGGCGGACCTTCAGGGAAGCAGGAGTGTCAGTTGGGGCAGAAGAAGAGAGTAGAGCTTTACATGAGGACTTCTACCATAGTTTCTAAAGGTTGGCTGGTTCGAGTACTGTCAGTGGATCTGGGAAAAGGGATGGTTCCTAGTTGGCTGGTACCTGGCCCCTGGGTAACTTGAGCAGGTAAGTAATGACCCAGAGTGCAGGTATCCAGTAAAAGGGAAGGTTGGAAGCAAAGATTCCAGATTGTCAGTTTTCTTTTGAAAAGTATGCTCACGGGCAAATCCCATTCTGTTGGGGGTAGGGATTGGCTAATCCTAGAAAGAGACTATCCCTTCAGGGTTTGCGAGAACCCAGTTGTCAAAGCATCAGATTACAGAAAACAACAGACATGGCTAACAGCCACGGGATCCCAGACGGCAATGAGTCCTACTCCACCTGCAGCTCCTTCACCCAGGGGATGTTAGGACTTTCCCTCAAAACGGCCGGCATCTGAAAACGCAACAGTGGCAGGAGAACCAGTCACTCAACTGTGGAAGGCTTAAGGTACGCCACAGAACCTTCCTCCTTTCAGGCACGTGGTAGGATTGCACCCTCCTTCCCTTTTGAATTTGAGTATGACCATGCAACTCACTATACCTAAGGGGACATAAACCAAAGTGATATGTGTTACTTCTGGGAGCTTGAAGAGACTGGTTACTTAGCTGGACTTGGTGGCACACACCTTTAATCCCAGCACTCAGGAGACAGAGGCAGGCAGATGGATCTCTGTGGATTTGAAACCAGCCTGGTCTACACAGTGAGTTCTAGGACAGCCAGAGCTGCATATTGAGAGCCTATCTTAAAAAGGCGGCATGTGGTGGAGGTGGGAGGGGGTGTATATTTAACCCTGTTCTCTCTTCCTTCGTCCATAAAAACAGTAGCAAAACTTCACTCATTTTTTACGACCCAGTTTAACTTGCTTGCTGGGTGAAGACTCGGAGGCGCTAACTCAAGGCTTCAACTGTTCTAGGAACTGTTTTCACACAGAGCCAACAGTGCCCACTTTGCCAAAACATGACAAGCCTTGTGCCTTATGAGTTTCTCTGGCAAAGAGACAATGGTTCCCCCATTTTGGTAATTGTGATTAATACAGGGGCTGATATAGCAGAGATGCTTGGTTCCTACCTTGGGATAGAGCCTTTGAGGACACACACACACACACACACACACACACACACACACACACGCACACGCACACGCACACAGCTCCTGCTTTGTACAAATTCCAGGAGACAGAGAGCAGTGAAAGGAGTCACATGTGAGCACTTGTCTCCATCTTTCTTCCCAGGAGCAAACATAACATACATAAAGTCTAACCCCGACGTAAGTATGGTGGGACATATACCGACCTGGGCATCAGAAAATGGGGATCCGTCAGAAAGGTTCACCTGTCCTATGGGAAGTCTTCCAAAGGCTAAGAGATAAGAATCATCTGAGCCACAGATTCCAGTGCCAGGAGTTGACTGTAGTGATCCCAGGGCACACTGGGGGAGGAACGAAGAGGCGAGCCAGGAAAGAGTAACTGTCAAGAGAAGGTGCATTACTGTGGGTAATTGGGACTGAGCCCCATCCAGGGATTCTGGAATACAGGGCGGCACAAATATACCACAGAGTTATCCCATCCAAGGGTCAAGGAGCTGGGGTCTTCACTTAGCAAGTCCTAACAGCTAGGATTAAGCCATGCTGAGACAAAATTCCTTCCCAGGCAGTTTGTCCTGGCAATTAGATGTGAAGAACCTGCAGCAGAGATATCCTGTGGGTAAATGGATGCAGGACTCAACAGGCAGAGGTTGGGTGGCACACTGGAATGCTGAGGTAGTGGTCATGGAGACAGGGTTAGGATCAGCAGGGTCTACCACAGAGCTTGGGTCTGTGCAACCAGGAAGTGGAACTCTGCCTTCCTTCCACACTTCACTCTGTGCCTGTGCACAAAAACACATCCCCTCAGGAACTTACTAGAAGCGGGTACTTATTGTCTGAGGACAGCAGTTGAGCATTGCTAGAGCCCTGGCTGCTGTACTCTCCTCTGTGGGCCAATAACACTTCAGTCTGTTCCTTATTTCTGACAAGTGGCCAAGCCAGCCCGCAGCTCCTGCCAACTATGTCTACTAGGCAAAAGATCGAATGATTGGCAGAGACTTCAGCACAAGGTCACTTCCTTGGCTCAGAACGCCGATGACCACAAGACAAAGACACTGGAGTGCTGGGTTCAAATCCTTATGTCATCTCAGCTTCCTGTTGGACTTTGGCCAAGCCTCTGAGCCTCTGGGAGCCTCGGCTTTCAGTCCTGCAACATCAGGTGTTAATACCTGACTATGTGTTTGCATGTGGGAGAGAAATCAGCAAAGCTAAATGTAAATGAATCACACTAAAGAAAAAATCACATAGTATAGGGAAATACAAGGCAGTATTAACAGCTAAGAAGTACTGTGCCAGGCACTCTGAGGAGCACTGTGGGCCCACTTCCTCTGTCAATCTTGTCAATCACTCCAGGAAGTAAGTGCTATTTCTGTTACATCTTTAAACGCAGAACTGAAGCACAGACTCTCCAACTTATCTAGTTCATGGTGTCCTAGGAAATGCAACTAGTTGAGTTGACTTTGAGGCTTCCTCATGGAGCCTTAGGACTCACTGTGTATCTAATCTTATACATTTCAGCTCAAGAGAGAAAGAAAATTGTCCGTGTTTCAGACAAAACTATGTCTCATTATTAAATGAACTCGGGGCTTGAAATGTTCAAAACACAAATATCTTTTAATTTGTCTATCTATATTAATATAGAAGAACATTATTGAAGTGTTGGGTGATTGCCTCGTATCCAGGAAACTTTCCAAGCTCTATGCATTCTAGTCCTTCTTTCCTGCCATTTCTCTCTTATTTTCTATATGGAATATCATGGTAACCCCAGAAAGAAAGAAGAAAGGAAGAAGATAGAGGCTCTTCTCTCTTTTCTGATTATTTCTTCCCTTTGTCTTTGTTTCTTCCCCCTCTAAAACAGATATATACATATATGTTTGTACATATTTGTAATGAACAGGATATATATGTTATATCTATCTTACCTTTGGAGCACATTTTTTTCAGTGAGAACATTTCAGATCTAATCTTAGCAACTTCCAAGCAAGCCACACGTTGTTATTAGTCTTTATCTTTTCTTATTGCATTGTCCAGCACCTCTAGAGTCTAGTTAACTAGAGCTAGTAACATCGGGTACCCTTGTCTAGTCGCTGCTTGGATGAACACACCATCTTACATTCCACCTCTTAGCCATTGAGGAGGATCCTAACTGGTAGTCTGGCAGTGAGACAGTGAGAGCATATCCTCTGTGCACAGGCTGGAACTCTACACGATGTGCTTTTCAAACTCACTTTAATGGTGTCCGGTTACCCTCTGGATAAGGAAACCAACAGGTCACCGAGGCCCCCAACGATGTCTGCAACAAAACATTCACTCAGCTTGTTCAGAAAGGAGGACACAGCAAGAAAATGCAATGTTCTGTTTTCGTCTTGGCTGGTGTATTATGTGTTGCCTTATTTCTGCTCTTGTTTGCTCAGTAGCCCCTTTAAAACACCCGGAGAAGGAGGCCACTCCACATAAAGAAATTTGAATTTTTGAATGCCCACTTCCCATCTGAAATGTCACTCACACATTAAGTCTGTGTCCCTGAGTTGCTGTGGCAACCTCAGCCGCACTCTTTGCCCAGGGTGACAAAGAGGCCCTTTGTTAGCCGGGAGGCCAGGTCTGGGTGCAGGGACATCCTATTCAGCCCATTCTAACAAAGGAGCTCACGTCCCCCCTGTCTGAACAGGCCGGCCACTGGCCTGGTGGTGCCTCAGCTGTTGACAGCCTTCCGTGGGGAGACTTTCCCCTATGATTGGCCTCTTTGAACCAAAGTTGGTTTTCTTTTTCTTTCTTTTTTTCCCCTCTCTCTTTCTCTTTGTGTTACTTGCCGTACAACTCCCCGCCCCCTCAAAGGGCCCACTCGTGCTTTTGCAAAGAAAAACACCCATTGTGGGGTCTCCCTGTAAGAGGCATGAGGATCCCAATCTTAATCAAATCTCCTAAAGGTTCTTATTAAAAATGGACGGTCTAGCAGTCATGAGTGAGAAAACAGTTTCAGTTTTAACAAGCAGACTGGCCCTACTGTGGAAATGGGTCTCGGCTGCCACTGGATCTCGGTAGCCTCAGGACCCAACAGCAAAGGGATTCTGCTAAAGACAGGCTTCCCAAACAAGATCTGAGAGCTCATGTTTCATCTAGCCTTGGACCAGTCCCCACCCCCATCTTCACGGTCGAAACCCAGGGCAAGCAGGTATATATAGCCCCATGAACACAAGTTTGGGAGACCAGCATCGACTTCTGGTCTTAGGTTCTTTAAGTTAACAGGTGAAGAATAGCCCCAGGTCTTAGCTACAGCCTGCACCCTCTGTTCCACTCCCAGAACCATGGGTTTTCGTGCCTACTGCTTGCAGAATAAGGCAAGAGGAGCCCTTTGCCCTTTGCTCCATCATCACGCTCATCAGAGTTACTGCAAATTTCCCTCTTGGATCTAGTGAGGTAGCAGAAGCTAGGACGGCCATCTCCGGCCATCTTCAGAAATAATGCTGAACCCATGCACCGCAGCTAAGGGCCAGCCCAGCGCCTGGCACACCTGAGTACTCAGAATCTGTCTGTTGAGCCTTGGCATCATGAATGAATGAGTCTCCAGGAATGGATTCAGTTTATCTTATCAAGCACTCTGACTGAAACCATTCTCTTCATTTCGTCTAATTTCCTTCAAAGGGTGCACTCAGGCCTAGCCCTCAAGGCATGTTTGTTCCTTAGTCCAGAGCTAGCTCGTCTAGTCCTGGACGTGGAAACTAGTTCTCCAGAACGCACGGAGACTTCTGTACCCTCTGTGAAGACCGACAGCGTGGCACAGCACAAGCTTGTTCTCAAGTACACAGAGAGAGCACATGATGTGGGCATCAGGCTAGACTTTTGGATTTCTTTCAATGACTTCTTGGAGGAGGGACCATTATTCTCTAGGCTTGGGGCTCGACCAAGTTGGCCAGGCTGGGTCAAGAATGCTTGGTTTATTGCTCAGCAATTCTGTAACTAAGTGTAGATTTGTTAACATTGTTTTAAATGTTTATCATCTCTGCTGCTTACATTTTCATTTGTCCAGAAGCTAGGACCAGAAAAACTCTCTATCTCCCTCCCTCCCCCCACCCTCTACACATACACACACACACACACACACACACACACACACACACACACACACACACACACACACACTAGATTAAATAGCTGCATTTATAATAAGATTCTACCCTGCCCCCTTTGTGGTTTTTTGTTGTTGTTTTGCTGAGTACCAAAAATAAAATTCCAAAACGGCAGTAGATTTCAACAGCTTTGAAATAGGCTAGGTTGATCCAAAGGCAGTTTCATTTTGGATGCTGTGTGGCCCCATGTTTGGGTCTTATATTAAATTAATAAAGGCATGGCCGTGATCAGGCTCCTGTTACTGATGTCTGGCACAGTGCCTGGCCCACATGGGGCTCCATAAATCTAAGAAACCCACACCCTGGGTTTCTGTGACCTCTTTGAAAGGCAGCAGATTAGAGTTGGCAGAGAAGCCTGTTATTTGTGGTTTTCTGTTCTAAATCCAAGCTTTTCTCCCATTGTGGTAAAACCCACGAACACACGTGGCTAGGACAGGATCCCCGGTGCCGAGAGCAAGTGGTGAGGCTCAGAATGAATTGCAAGAAAGTCACTGTTATTAATAAATGAACGAAATGGACAAGAAATGATGTCTCAAGATGGGCTTTGTGTGTCACATGATATCTTGAAAATAAAGACATGAGGGGCACTTCCTTTTTCTGGCACGTTTTCCATTGTGAATACACATAAGCGTGTGTGTGTGTCAACGTATGGAGACCCGAGGATAACTTGCTGAGGCCAGTTCTCTAATCTGCGTGCTGGGGTTGGAGTAAGGTCATCAGGTTTGGTAGCAAGGACCTTTATCCACTGAGCTGTCTCCACGGCCTGAGGCATACTTCCTTGTAGCAAAGAGAACTCATCCCGCATTGGCAATTGGGAGCATCTGGAAGGAAGTAGCCCTCTGGGTACCCCAGCTCTGCTTAGCTGCCCCTCCCACTCTGTACTCTAACTCTCTGTGGCTGCCACCGCCATTTCCTCCAGTCCCTACACACCTGTTGCTGCTCTCAACTGCACCCCCTGACTGGACTCCCCACTTCCTCCTCCCCTTCACTAGTCCTGGCCCTTCCTTCCAGATCAGAAGCCCAGTGTGGGTGGAAGGGAGGGGTTCCAGTGGCTTCTGTCTGGTTATTCCTGCTTGTGCCAGAACGGGAAAGCGAGTCCAAGGACGACTATCTGAATAGACCGATATTGTGATGTGCGTGTGTGTGTGTGTGTGTGTGTGTGTGTGTGTGTGTGTGTGTGTTCGCTGCTGCTATCCAAGGAAGACCATCTGAATAGATGGGTATTGTGGGGTGTGTGTGTGTGTGTGTGTGTGTGTGTGTGTGTGTGTGTGTGCTGCTGTCCAAGGAAGACCATCTGAATAGATGGGTATTGTGGTGTGTGTGTGTGTTGGGGGGTGTGAGTGTGGGGGGCATATATGGGGGGCTCCATGCTTAGTACTTAGGAAGCAAGACTGACCTAGTCAGGGGAGGGTTAGAAGGAGGCTAACACCTGCAGGGTGGATGGCTGGAGAGGAGGACAGAATCTAGGTTCTTTCTTTTCCTTTTTTTTTAATTATACCACATTGATTTATTTTGTGTGTCAGGGGTTGTCATGGCATGCATGTGGAGGTCAAAGGACATCTGTGTCTTTTACTTAGCCCTCGACTTTTATTCCAACCTCCAAATCCAAAATTAATGTCAGTGCCATTAGCCCGCTCATATGTATTTGAAATCCTTTTTTCTTCCAAAGTAGTATGGATCTTTTAACTCCATGGCTTCTTTTCCCTATAGAAGTTTTCCTTTTTATGCAATTTGATCTGTCAATCTTTTTCTTTTGTTTTTCTGGAGATTGTTGAAATATTCTCCTTTGTTTCTTCTACACCGTATGGATTGCTTCTGTTTTCTTTTCATCTTTGATCTATTTGAAGTTTATTTGGGGGGGGGGAGATAAAGTAGCTCCCCCTTTTTTTAAAAAATTCAAATGGAGAGCCAATTTAAATTCTGAATACAGATTAGTGAACAACTTTTGTCTCCTCCCCAGATGTGCGGCCCACTTTCACCAGTGCTGAGTCAGGACCCAGGACAGACCACGCCTAGCGCCCCTCCCCCTCCCCCTTTCTTTTGTTTACTCTTCCTACACCACATAACTGTCTAAGTAGGTCAGGCAAATGTCACTCAAGGTCATGTTTCAGGCAACTCTGTTCTGTTCTTTCTTCCCCATTCTTTCAGATTCATAATCAGGTTGTTCAGTTCCCACAGATCCACACAGACTGTTCTCACTTCGGGCCGTGCTGTAGCTCAGTGGGAGAGCATTGCTTAGCATGGACAGAGGCCCCGGCATGGGAGGATTTGATCTCAAGACTAGGGGGACTGTGTACCCCCACTACACTACATCTTCCCATTTAAGATGTGGCTGTTTGGCAAAATCCGACTTTATCTCTCTCTCTCTCTCTCTCTCTCTCTCTCTCTCTCTCTCTCTCTCTCTTTGTGTGTGTGTGTGTGTGTGTGTGTGTGTGTTTTCAGCTTGACACAAGCTAGAGTTATTTGGGAAGAGGAGCTCTCAACTAAGAAAATGTCTCCCTAAGACTGGCCTATAGGTAAACCTGTCTGCCATTTTCTTGATTAATGATTGATGTGGGAGGTAGGTGGGGCCACCTCTTGGCAAGCGGTCCTGAGTTGTATAAGAAAGCAGGCTGAGCAAGCAATGTGGAGCAAGCTAGCAAGCAGCACCCCTCCATGGTCTCTGCTTCAATTTAACTTGCTCATATATATTTGAAATCTTTTTTTCTTCCAAAGTAGTATGTATGTTTTAATTTCATCCTCCAAGTTCCTGCCCTGACTTCCTTCAATGATGGACTCTGACATGAAAGTGTAAGCTCAAATAAACCTTTTCCTCCCCAAGTTGCTTTTGGTCACAGCATTTTATCACAACAATAGAAACCCTGACTAAGACATTTTGTGTGGAGATTCCTTATTTCTTCATAAAGACCATTCTGTGGTCTTATTTCTGGAAATGTCATTGAAGAGCTCTTGACCCTCAGGACACCATGCATTCCTGTTTCTTCTCTCTCCTCAGGCCACTCCTGCACCAATTTCCCATTTCCTCCTCCTGACTTCTTGGTTAAGATGACCTCTGGCCTTAAAATCAGGCTGAACACATCTGCAGTTACTCAGGAGACAGAAACAGGGGGATCACTTAAGCCTGGAAATTTGAAGCCAGCTTGGGTAGCACAGTAAGACTCTGTTTCAAAAAGCAAGTGGAAAAGTGGAGCCTCCATGTCGACCTGTGACAATCTGTAACACAAAAGCAGCAGGAACTCGGTAGACTTCAGAAAGTGGCCTCTCCTACCCTTGGCAGAGCGATCCCAGAAGCATTTCAGTCCTGGGTTCAACACTCACTTTCTCTCTTCTCTTGAATTGTGACCTTGGGGTCTTCATTTCCAGGTCTGCAAAATGCAAAAATAATGCTCAGATGTTGGGGAGATTTCCTTCACTCAGGCAGTAATGTGAAAGTGTGTGAATGTGTGTGCACAGGTGTGTCTGTTCATGTGCTTGCATGTGCTTGTGTGTGTGTGTGTGTGTGTGTGTGTGTGTATGTGTGTGTGTGTATGGTGTGTTCCCACATTTAGCACTATTTTAGACAGAAGGCCCAGCACTGACAAAACAGAAACCATGCTTTACATGTGAGCAACATTACAAGTGCTGAGGAAAACTGCTTAGGAAAATAAGGCAGGAAATGGAATAGTCCATGAGGAGTGGGCCAAGAAAGATTCTGTTACAGTGACATTTGGCTGTAGCAGGCCAGCCCCAGGCCCAGGTGCCTCACTCAGGTGCTGCGGCAGGTATCAGGGTGGCAGGTCACAGTGACAAAGGTAGTCACCGAGTGTGAGAGCAGGAGAAGGGTATCTCCAAAGAACCCTAGGAATATTCAGAACTGAGTTCCCATTGAGGAAGCTGCCATTGAGATTTAGAAAGGGGGGTGGGGTGGTCAGCAGGGATCTGACACGAGCTTTAGAACACCAGGTAAGTTCTTGTCACCACCTCCTGGGACTGGATCACTCATGAGGCAGGAAGCTACTGTGGTGGGTGGGCTGAGGGATAGGAATGCTCAGGAAGAAGCCCTCTGCCCTTCCAGCCAACTCTGTGAAGGAAGGAAGGATTGTCAGTGCCTCTCAAACCTTGGTCCACCCAGGATCCCCTGGGGGATGGCTGTGCCCCCACCCCATCAATTATGCTTCGTTAGGTCCTAGCAAATTGAAGGAACGTAGCTCAAGTGCAAAGTGCCGGCTGCCCCAAATAGCCAGTCACTCCCAGAGTCTGTTCCCACTTCTTTCTGGCTCCCCAGCCCCTGAGAGGGAACCTCCTAGCCTCAGCACCAGCCCTTGGGGTCTTGGCAGGAAAGGGTTAAAGCCCTGAGAACTGGAGAGTCTTCTCTCAGGAGATTGGAATGTGGAGGGGCTGAGCTGAGTTGGGCTGGTGGTCCAGGGCTGAGCAAGGCCATTGTTACAGAACAAGTGAGTCCGAGGAACAGGCCGGGGACTCTAATTATAGGACACTGTGTCTTCTCTGATTGTGAGGTCTTTGTGACTGTTAGCATGAGAACCTACAGGGTTCATCTGCCTGTTTTGGTTCTAACTTTCCCCAGGCTGAACTGCTGGAGAGTGTGAGGAGGAAAAACTGTTAACTCATAAAAGGCAGCCCAGAGATTTGTGTGTGGGTCACACTGGAATTACCCAGATGCTTGAAAAATGTAAATCTGGGCTCTTGGATTTATTTGGCCAGTGTGTGTGAAAACAATGAAGCTGTGTTTAGCTGTTGAGTCAGAGACTGCCGCGTGGAAGCCAGCGAAGTCCAGCAGCTGCAAGGGACATTTCCTAAGTCCTCACTCTGTTCGGAAGGTTCTCAATGCCCTGCTCATGTTGCCTGAACCTTGCAGGTTAATCAGTACATCCTCTGACATTAACTTGACCCCATAGCCATTCACCTGCAGGAGCACATCCCTGGCCACACCAAGTCTCAGATCTGATGGGAAACGAGAAAGCAGGAAGAGAAATCTGGAGTGGAAAGGGTAAAATCTGAACTCTCAAAGGACACACAGAGTGACAGGGAGGGTTGGGGGCTGACATTTCTACCTCTCTGTAAACCTATATCAACACCTACCTCCGTATTAAAATGAGTATCAATATCCATCACCTGAAGCTGGACTGAGGCCTCGTTATATATTCTAGTTACAAGTTCCTTATCAGATATATTTTCTCCCACTCTATACATTTCCACCTTATCTTTTAGCTGTATTTGTGTGTGTGTGTGTGTGTGTGTGTATGCATATGTGCCCCCATGCATGCACATACAAGGCCAGAGGTCAACGTTGATCTCTTCTTTTGTCGCATTCATCTTTTTTCTCTTACTGGACCTGGAACTCGCTGCCTGTATCAGCCGGTTGGGTCAGCCAGGAGACCCCTGGGTCACCTGTCCCCCTCCACCCTCAGCACTTGGGTGACAAAGGTGCACTGCGTTTTTACATGGTTGCTAGGGTTCTGAACTCAGGTCTCCTGCTGGCCTAGAAAGCGCTGTATCAGCTGATCCGGTCCTCTCGCTCCTACGGTCCACCCTCATGGTGGCATCTGTGACCTGAACATGAACGTTTCAGTTTTAAATTATTCTTCTTGCATTTATTTACTGGGGGAATGGATGCCACAGAGCATGTGTGGAGGTCAGTGGTCAACTTGCAGGTGACTGTTCTCTTCTTCTTCCATATGGTCCCAGGAAATGAACTTGGGTCATGCTTCTTGTCCTTTGATGAAAGACTGTGTACTGGAAGCCGAAGCCAAACAAAGCCTTTTCTCACTTAATTGCTTTTGGTCAAAGTGTTTATCACGGCAACAGAAGGGAAATTGGGTAGTTTATAAAAAACAAAGGTTTCTCTCTTCCAGTTCTGGAGTTGGACACCATGAGCACATTGTGGCATCTGGGGACAGCTTCATGCTGTGTCCTCATGATAGTCCAGGTCCCTGCCCCTTTTCTGATTCTACCAGGGCTCCATCATGGTCTCATCTGACTCTAATCAATTCCTTTAAATGCCATTAGCACATAAACTTGGGGATTAAGTTCCCCACACGTGACATGTGGATGGCACATGGGAGCCACAGTATGTCATAGGGTTTGTAATCTTTGTTCCGTGTCATCTCTGAAATCTCTGCTTGGTTACCTTAGCCAGTAATGACTGGGCAGAGATTTCCTATTAAAAGAATAATAATATTGCTCCTGACCAATAATCCTCCCATCCTTTGCCTTGGGGCCCTGTGTAGCTATTGGCACAATTTCAACACTTCTGCCTCACCCCCCACCCCACTCCCACAACATCATCATCATCATCATCATCATCATCATCATCATCATCTGGAAAAAAACCCAATTTACTGAAAGAATACTTTAAGTTTTAAATCTGAAAAAAAATTTGAAACCTATGAAACATGAGATTAAAGAAGAAATGATAATTACTGAAATTTTATTGCAAAAAACTAATATTAAAAATGAATAAAGTAGCTGGTCGGTGGTGGTGCATGCCTTTAATCCCAGCACTCGGGAGGCAGAGCCAGGTGGATCTCTGTGAGGACCAGGCTGGCCTGGTCTACAGAGCGAGATCCAGGACAGGCACCAAAGCCACACAGAGAAACCCTGTCTCGAGAGAGAAAAAAAAAAAAAAAAAAAAAAGAACAAAGTAGTTGCAGAATTTTCAACTGAGCGGAATTAACAAAGCACTGAAGTGAAGTACGAGTACATCCAAATGTCAGTGTTGAGAAGATGTCAAGGAGGCAGTGGGAAAAGAAACGAGGATTACAAGAGAAGAGGCAGAGAGTCAAACACCGTCCACCCTACGGGGAATGGGGGATTCCAAAAGAGCACATGTTCATCCATTCATTTAACAAAGTATGATGGATCATAGAGTGCTGAGGAGGAAGTGTGGACAGAAGGGTTTCGGCCTTCATGAAGCCTATATTCCAGTGGGAGTACAAACAGAAAAGCAAGAATAAGATAAAAATAAAATGTGTAAGTTACACCAAACACACCCTCATGAGATGGCTGTGCGTGGTGGGAGATTAAGGTTGGAACTATGATATCTGAGGAGACATGTAAATGAAATGATGGAGACAGTCCTGAGGACAGCCAAAGGGAAAGAAAGTCACACATGGCAGTGCTCTGTGAAGAGAGTGTGCTCAGCCTTTCCAAGGAAAGAGAAGCCAGAATGGGTGGCATGAGCTGGGCAAGAGGCACAGAGGCAAGAGGCAGCGTCAGATGGTGACTAGTTCTAATGTCGCTGCTACTGGAAGTCAGTTGGGGCCAGCAGCATTGGGAGTCACCTGGCCTGACTTGTGTGCTGTGGAATAATCCCTCTGTACACTGTGAAGATTTGTCTCTATGATTGGTTTAATAAACAAGCTGACTGGCCAATGGCTGAACAGAATAAGGTTAGGCAGGAGACCCAGACTAGGAGAATGCTGGGAGGAAGAAAGGCAGAGTCTGGAGACGCCAGCCAGCTGCCCAGGAAGCAGGACGTGTAGAAAATGAGGTAACAAGCCATGAGCCATGTGGCAAAGCATAGATAAGAAGTATGGGTTAATTTAAATATAAAAATTAGGTAGTAGTAAGCCTGAACTATTGACCAAGCATTTATAATTCATATTAAGTTCTGAGACAGTTATTTGGGAAGTGGCTGCTGGTTATTTGGGAGCAGGTAGTCAGGACAGGAAAACTCCACCTACACTTGTGGGTTTGGGATACATGTTTAACAAATCCCTTGATGACTGGAATACCCACTAAAGACTGAAGGACAATGTTGCAGGCAGGCCACATGAGGACTTCAGATTTTATCCTACATGGGAAGAGAACCGTTGGAAGGATTTGAGTGTAGAATTTAGGTTTTAAAAGGATCGTTATAGCTAAAGTTGTGAAGAGAATGGGCTGTATAGGATCAAGGGTGAAGGAAGGGAGATTAGTTTTAAGGCTTTTGAGAGAGCAACAGAGCAACAGAGCAAGAGGGGGGAGAGGGATGGAGAGAGAGAGAGAGAGAGAGAGAGAGAGAGAGAGAGAGAGAGAGAGAGAGAGAGATTAGTAGGTTAGTACCTTATTCATGGTAAGAGTGGTAGAAGAAGTTAGAGTGGCCAAGTCGACAGAGAATTTTGAAGAGAGACTGACAGAATGGGGGATGATGAGGTAAGAAGTTGCCAAGGGAGAGAGAGAGAGAGTAATCAGAATAATACCTAGATGTTTGGACCTGAGCAGCAAGGTGGCTGACCAAACCAGTAATTGAGGTGGGGAAGACAGCAGAAGGAATCTCTTCTGGGAAGAGGAAGGTGCCAGCCAGCACAGTGCACTCTGTGTGGGATAGCATTAAGTTTGGGGTTCCCATTACATATCAGTGGGTGGTGCTGATTTACCAGGTGAATGTATAAAGATCGTGGGGAATATCAATACTGGAGGCAGAACACAGACAGGCATCCATATAATTGTTGTTTAAAACTTCAGCTGGGCTGGAGAGATGGTGTAGAAGGATCTTTTTGTCCCACCAGTCAGCTCTCAAATAACCACAGGAGACTTATTATTTATGAAAGCTCAGCCAGTGGCTTAGGCTTGTCACTAGCTAGCTCTTACAACTTAAATTAACCCGTATCTTTAATCTACGTTCTTTTACATTGCTTGGTTACCATTACTCTACTGCTATGCAGCTTCCTCTCTGTCTTGCTGGTAACTCCTGTCGTCTCCACCATTCTTCTTCCCAGCATCTTCTCTGCCCCCAAAATCCTGCCTAGCTATTGGCTGCTCAGCTTATTAAACCAATCGAGTGACAAATCTTCACTGTGTACAAAAGATTATTCCACAACAAGATGGCTTGTTTGATAGAGTGCTTGCCACGAAAACAAGAGAACTGGGGTTCATATCCCCAGAGCCATGTAAAAACTGGGCAGGTGTGCAATCCTAGGGCTCAGAAGGCAGAGGCTGAAGATCCTCAGGGCAAGTGGGCTAGCTAGATTGACTGGAGTTGGCTAGCTCTGGGTCCAGAGAGAGACCCTGCCTCAATAAACAAAGTGGGGAGTGATCAAGAAAAACTCCCGAGTCATCTTCAGATCCACACGTATAAACACATGCATGTGCACCTTCACACATGCAAAAACACACTCATACAAACGTACACACCATACACATATGCAAAAATAATAAATAATAAATAAATAAATCATAGCACTTACATGGCTGTCAGACTTAAGTGTGGTATCCAGAGTTCAGATGATCACAGAGAAAATGGACAAAATGGACAATTAAAATTAACTATTATGGAATTCACTCCAAACATTACATATTTCCAAAAATTTCAGAAAGAATATCCTTGAAATAATCTTTCATATTATGGAAATACACTCAGTTTCTTTATTTCAAACAAAAGTCTTCTTTGACAAATAAACATCAGCCCAAAGTGGCCTCAATCGATGCTGGTTTGCGGTGATTAGAGATGCCAGCTGACAGAGCCAGTGAAGGAGGAAGGCGAAGACATTTGACATAGATTTAGTAATTATTGCTGAAGGTATCACTTCTCAATTGCAAGTGTCAGGTGCCTTTGTAAACAAGCCTGTTAAAGCTCACTTTAAAATCAATACAGGAAATGGTTGTCTGTGGAAACCGAGCACATTCACTATCAGGACAAATTAAACAACCAAAAACATGGCCTGACATAATGGCTTATTGAGATTAAAATGTCTGAGAGTCAAAATATAGATTCAAACAGGAGCACATCTCAAGTTCCTCAAACGGAAATGGAGACAAGTAAGGATTAGGGAGAACTAAGGGAGTTGAGTTTTAACCCAAAGGAGGATACTTTGCACTGAAGATCCTCAGCTCATTGCAGTCCAGTATCTCTGGGAATCGTGAAGATTTGACTAAACATTCAAGGATTGACTGTTTAAGAAACAGTTGTCCCCTCACTTCCACTCCAAGTCTTCACATCCTGGTAGAAGACAGAATGTTTGGTCTCTGCACAAAGGACAGCAAGCATAGTCGATAGACCTGAGAATGCTGGGTAAACATATTGGGTCTTGAGATGTCCCTATTTCTTTCCCATCCAGTTTGTACCTCTTTAGCAGTCAGATCTTCTTCCTCTGGGCAGAAAAGGTTATGAAAGTCTTCAGGGGATCTCTCATTCCCAGGCAAAATCCTAAGCTTCAGATGTGGGGTGGGGTGAACGGAAAAAAAAAGGTCAGTCCTTGCCCCTCCAATAACACGGGTGACTGCCTTCCCACTTGTGTGCAGGGCTTCCGAGATCCTTCTCTGATACATGCAGCTGACTCAAAACGACCTGGGATTTGAGGAAAACCTCTCACATGAAGACTAGAGAACAGCAGAACAAAACAAAGGTGTGTATGGCAGACGGAACAGTGCCCCTTCACAACTGTCTGTGCCCTAACCCCAAAATCCAGTGTGTAATGACACGCGGCACTTTCATGGACTTATCCCTACAAACACAAGTCATTCATGAGTTGACTTTGAGATGAATTGCACAATATGACCCAATCTACCTGTGACCCCTCCCTTTGCTATGCTCTGGAGAGGTGGGACAACCAGAGAAGAGACAGAGATGCACCGTTGGCCTTTGTGACAGAGATAAGGGGTGACGAGATCAGGAATGTGGGCAGCCTCTAAAAGCTAGAAAAAGTAAGAAATGAAATCTCTAGAAATTCCAGAAGCAAATGTCCTTCCAACTCAGCGATTACAGTTCATCCGTAACTGTAATCACTGAATTTCTAATCTATACAACTGTGGAGTGATACATCTGTGCAGTGTTAATGTTTTACACTGGCATTTTGGGCTGACCCAGGCATGTTCAGAGAACAGATATGCTTAGAGAAGGAGCTCTCTTTTTTTAACGTATTAGTTTCCTCAGAGGGATGAAGTATTGCAAACACTGAATAAGAACAGGGTTCTATTTTAAGAAAAGCAATATTCTGAGATCTGAAAAGAAAGTACTCTTCAAGTTAAAAATATGATAGGAGGAATTTTTTAAAAGTTGGCAGCTGGCTTGGAAAATATAGAAGAGGAAATCTCCCAGAAAGTGGATTAAAAAGACAAGGATCTAGAAGCCAGGCACGAGAAGATAAGCAGAAAAACCATCCATTAGAAGCTACCCAAAGAAAAGGAGTTCCAGAGAGAATAGTCTACCAGCCATAAAACAATGCTAAAACCTGTACCAAAGGACAGGAACCAACAAAGCAGGTACCCGTGATACACACAGGCCCAGGCTGAAGTATAAAATTTGAGGACATTGGAGCAATAATATGTTTAAAAATATTTCGGATCTTTTTAGACTACCTCATCGATATAATAACAGAGGAATGTAACCAAGATTCAAGCACAACTGAGGAATTATGACGCTCCCTCTGTATCCCTATTACTGCTTCATATGTATTTAGTGTGTTTTTAAATGCACACGTGTCTATGTTGATGAAATTTTCTCCGACTGTCCCTTTTGTCACTGTACTAATGTGTTTGCTGAGTTTCACACTAAATGTCACCTTGCTGTATGATGTAACACGAATTGCTAACCAGTCCTTAGTAAAAAAGCCTGGAGCCTGACATTGTTGTGAGAGCTGAAAGATCAGAGAAGCAGAGCAAACCACAGCCACCACCTCTGACCTCACCAACTCCTCAGCCTGAAAGAGCTCCAGCCGATAGGCCTTTAGCTGAAAAAGCCTTAACGCTTTTAGTTCCTGTGTCCTCACACCTTATATACCTTTCTTCACCCAGGCATCACTTCCTGGGATTAAAGGCGTGTGTGCTTACCAAGCAAAGGCATGAGATCTCAAATGCTGGGATTAAAGGTGTGTGATTCCCAAGTACTGGGATTAAAGGTGTGTGCCACCACTGCCTGGCTCTGTTTCTCTCCTAGACTGAGTCAATCTCATATAGTCCAGGGTGGCTTTGAATTCACAGAGATCCAGACAGATCTCTGCCTCCTGAGTGCTAGGATTAAAGGTGTGTGCCGCCACACCTTTAGAACAACCAGAGAAGAGACAGAGATGCACCGTTGGCCTTTGTGACAGAGATAAGGGGTGACAAGATCAGGAATGCCTGGCCTCTATGTTTAATCTAGTGTCTTGTTCTGTTCTCTGATCTTCAGGCAAGCTTTATTTGATACACAATGTATCACCACAACTACCCAGCTTAGATCTCTTTTGATATTTGCCTGGAATCTAGTCTTTGATTTTTACAAGGTCCTCTGCCTTTCTGTATCTTACCTTAAAACTGTGATACTGTCTGCCTCTAAAAATTTAATCTGAAGCTAGGCATGGAGGCACATACCTGTACTACCAACGTCCAGCAAACTGAGGCAGGAAGATCAAGAATTTGAAGATGGCCAAGGCCACAAAGCAATTTACTGTTGTGAGGGGTTATCTCAAACTAAAAGCAAGGCAAACAAAAATTTTAAACTGAGACATTTGTGTCTTTTACTAGTGACTTCAACTCATTTGTATATGTTGTAATTAATGTTGATTTAGAATATGTCTCATCTTTTATACTTATAACAGTTTGCCCTTCAGAACCTATAAAAAATAGGAGAGAACTGACTCTGCAAAGTTGTCCTCTGACCTCTACACATGCACTGTGGCAAGTGGGCACACATAACAACAACAACAACAACAATAATAATAATGTTTTAAACTGATCCATACTCAAGTTTATTTACCTTTATTTACCTATATTACTTGACAATATCCATATAGGTCTCCTCTATTTTCCATGTTACTTGTAGAGACATCTTAATACTGTGGTTATTGTTGTTGGCAACCTACTTCCTATCCAAAAACCACTTAGAATTTGTCTTTTTTGCCCTTAATGTTGGCGTAGGTCTCCCTTAACTTGTAGGTGGCATTCCTTTTCAAAGCAGGGACTCCAGCCTTTAACTGTTGAAAGTTAAATCTTCACTGTTTTGTAGCATGAATCTTAAAAGTTCTTATTAATAAAATCAAACCCGAGCCAGGTAATGGGGTGAACACTGGAAGGTCAGAGAGACAGAACAAGCCACAGCTAACCTCACCTGGCCAATTTCTCAGCTGATCTTGTTTCCTCAGACTGGAAGCTTCTGTGTCCTCATCCCAATCTCTCTCAGCTGAACTGTGCTGCTCGAAACCTAAAAGCTTAACCAGCCAAATGCTTCTAGTTTCTGGTCCTCATGCCTTATATACCTTTCTGCTTTCTATCACCACTCCCTGGGATTAAAGGCTGCTTTCTGGGATTAAAGGCGTGAGTCAGCATGCCTGGCTGTTTCCAATGCGGCCTTGAACTCACAGAGACCCAGATGGATTTCTGTCTCTGGAATGCTAACATTTTCTAGCTTAAGTATCTTGTAGCTTTTCTGTTCTCTGACCCCAGATAAGTTTATTAAGGTACACAATATTTTGGGGAACATAATACCACCACACTGTTTCTTTATCTGTTTCTTATGTTTTATTCTGATTTGGAGACAGTCTCAGTGTGTGGTCCAAATTGGTCTCAGACTAGCAATCCTCCTGTCTCAGTCTCCTGGGATTACATTTGAGCACTACTTTGTCCATCTTGATCTTATTTTTTAAATATTGCCACTTTAATTTCTATCTTTTGTATTTCAGCATTAATGAATTTTTCTTCCTTTTCATCATTTCCTGTGGCCTCTCGGGAGAATTCCTTAACCTGATCTTCCATTTAATTAACCTGTCCTTCAGCTGTTTTCATTCTGTTAGCAATCCATGTCTTACATACTTTAACTATTACACCTCTCATAACTAATATTTCCACTTGGCCTTTTCAATGACTTCCCATTTTTCTTTATATGTTTAAAATTGTTCTTATTTCACTCATTATTTTTATGTCTGTCTCAAATTCTAGATCCATTTCTTAACAATTTTGCCTCTGAAGGGATGTCTTCTACTTATTGTCTTTCTACATAAGTGGCATTCTGTTCTGGTGTCTAGGCATTTTGACCTGTGAGTTCATGTCATCAGATGGTCTGGTGAAGGACTCCAGGGTCCAGGCTCTGCCTGAATCCCCTTCAGCTGGATGTCAGTTAAGTAGAGGAATGGGCACAGAGGTAGAGGAGCTGGCATGCCACAGAACAACAGTCAGCTCCTCTCTCATGCTGCCCCTTTAGAAATGCCTTGCTGTGGTCTCTGACTTCCATTTCATCACAGCATTTGGACAGCCTAGTGACAGGGGAGATCTGGGCTACTGTACCAAGTTCTGTGGTCAAGTGGGAGCCAGAGACCGCACCACACCAAGGCATGTTAGAAGAAGTGGTAAGGGCAAAACTTTCAAAGCCTTCCCATCAACCCAGTGGGTTTCCACCTGATTCTGCTACAATCATGTGTAAAACTCCCATCACTGAAATAAATCAGATTGCCTGGGAGGCCTAAGGGTGGGTGCTGATCTACTCAGTTATGGATTTGGGGAGAAAAGAAAGAGATGAATCCACGAGCACGATTTGAAATAGTGCAATGAGCTCTCCCTGGATTCATCAAAAATTGTATTTGTTAGCACACACACACCCCATTGTGTAAATTATAAATTACAATGGTAATTATGATGTGTGTGTGTGTGTGTGTGTGTGTGTGTGTGTGTGTGTGTTCTTTCACTGAAACATTTGAAAGTAAATTGCAGCCAGGTATGACAGCACACACCTCTAGCCCCGTTTGGGACAATGGGCCAGGCTGAGCTACATAATGAGTTTCCATCCAACCTGGACTACACCGTGAAACTGTCTCAAAGTAGAGCAAACAAACAAAAGAGTATGTTGCAAGCACCTAGCGTTTCAGCACGAATGTTCCAGAAGGGAGGACTTTCTCCCTCATGTCATTGGCTACAAATATTTTTTTAAAACTTCTAAAGGTGACATTTAATGTACAGCAGGGTTGAAAATCATCTCTCTTATCTTCCTACCAATGCCTTGAGTTTCCCTAGCCTTTATCCCCTAGCTTACATGAGTGCTCATATACAGGTGCACACAGACAGACACATAGACAGATAGACAAACACACACTCCAACTCCCAACTGCTCTCAGACTCCTCAGAGGGTCATAAAAGCTTTGGGTCCCTGAAATCCCCAGTTCCTCCCATTTCTGTTGTTTCTCCAGAGTGGATTCTGAGGACTAGAGCCATCAACACAGACTGCAAGGTCTCTTCAGCAGCACCTTAAAGCTCTTGAGCACTGCATACTTATTTTAAAGTGTTGATATATTTGGTTGGGTGTAAACAGACATTTCCTGTCCCAACTGCCCTATCCCAAATAACCAACACAGAGGCTGAATAGGAATTATAAATGCTCAGCCAATAGCTCAGGCTTGTTACTAACTAGCTCTTACAACTTAACCCGTTTCTTTTAATCCATGTACTGCCCCAAGGCTCATGGCTTTACCTCTATCCCATTTTGTGTGTCTGACTCATTCTCCATCTGGCTGGTGACTCCTGACTCTGCCCTTCTCCTTCCCATCACACTTAGTTTGGTTGCCCCACCTAAACTTCCTGCCTGGCTACTTGTCAATCAGTATTTTATTAAACCAATTCAAGTGATGAATCCTTACAGTGTACAAGAGAATTGTTTCACAGCAGTTGAATCTAGCTTCTGATAAAGTGGTAAAGAAATCAGAATTTTGGGCAATACATAACAGTATGAAAATACTGAAGATAATCCTAGTGCAAAACAAACCCTGACCTTGAATTTGCCTGTAAATATTCTAAAAGGTGTACAAACTATTTCTGCTATGAAAACAAAACACAGACTAACAAATATCACTCAGTCTATTTCAGTCTGGGTTGAAAATAGCCATTGAATTAGCATTTAAGGCATGTAAGCATGCCTTTGAGTTTTCTTTGTAAAGTGTTTCTTGAAATAGTGCATCTTTCCTGACACCTTTACTTAATAGATATTATAAAATTGTAATTATTTTTCTAGTGTGATACACAAAGGATAATGTCTGAGTGTTGTTTTAATTTGCATTCATTGGATTTGCCAAGGTCAAGTATCTTTTTATGTGGTAATTTAGTCACTTACAATATTAATATTGTAATATTAATATTACCTCTATCCCATTTTGTGTGTCCGACTCATTCTCCATCTGGCTGGTGACTCCTGACTCTGCCCTTCTCCTTCCCATCACACTTAGTTTGGTTGCTCCACCTAAACTTCCTGCCTGGCTACTTGTCAATCAGTATTCTATTAAACCAATTCAAGTGATGAATCATGCTTGCCCATTTTTAAAAAATATATAATTTATTTTTATTTTGTGTTCATTGGTGTCTTGCCTGCATGTATGTCTGTGTGAGCCCTGGAATAGTTACAGTTGTGAGCTGCCATGTGGGTCCTGGGACTTGAACTTGAGTCCTCTGGAAGAGCAGCCAGAGCTCTCAACCACTGAGCCATCATCTCTCCAGCCCCAATGTTTGCACATTTTTAAAAAGAGGATTTTATTAAAAAGTTAAAGTCTCTTGCCCAACAGTTCTACCAGTTTTGTAGGTTTCTAAGTCCTTCTCTAAGTCGTCTGAACACGTGTACACTTTCTGGGTTCTAGTAAATTCTAGTATGAAGGTTGCAAAGCTACAAGACTCATGGCAGAAGTGTGGGGAATCCCCAAGGAGGTCTCTTCACACGTTGGGGTTTCATTTCTGTTGCTGTAAAATAGCCTGAGGGGGTGGCAAGGGCAACTTAGAGGAGAAAGAAGCTATTTTTGCTGCAATGTCACACTACAATCCATCACCTCGTGGAGGGCACGGGGCAAAAGCTTGAGGTAGCTGGTTACGTCACACCTGCAGTCAAGAGCAGAAAGAATGCTTGCATGCTCACTTGCTCAGCTCTGTTTCTCTATTCTTATACAGTTCAGGACACCATCACTCCACCCCATCCCTTCGTAGGGAGTGGTGCCACCCACTGTGGGCTTCCCGTATAAATTAACTTAAGTAAGGCAATCCCTTACAGACACACCCACAGGCCAACCCAGTGGGGACAGTCCCTCGGGCTCTCTTTCCAGCAGATTCTAGGTGGAGTCAAGCTGGCAACTAAAGCTGAACATTGTGCCATGCTAGTCAGAGGCAAATAAAAATCCCATCCAAAGATGTAAAAACAAAAAAGAGAGACATAAGCAAAAAGACGGGAAAAGATGAAATCCTAGAACTAATATCACCACCTAGTGAAGATGGGGATGTGCACGTCCCATGGTTCTGTGGCCTCGCTGTCAGTTACTGTCCTGGAGCAGTTTGTCCTCTGCTGTACTTTGTGGAAATTCAAGGCTATTCAGCATTAGACATGCACTAGCTAGCGTGTTCATCACTGTGACTGACCTACTAGAAAGAGGAACTTCAGGAAGGATGCTTTGTGTTGTTCATGGGTTCAGAGGGTCCAGCCTATGTATGCTTTGTCCCCTGCACTCGGTCAAAACGTCATGGTGGTGGGAGCAGGGAGCAGGGGCCAGGGAGCTTCCTCACTTCACAGTAAACGTGAAGCAGAGAAGAAGGAAGGAACCAGGGATATGTATCACCTTTGCATTATTTTCAAAAAAGAGTTAGAATTTTTACCTACATACATATGTGTGTGTGTGTGTGTGTGTGCGCGCGCGCGCGCGCGCGCGTGTGTGTGTGCGCGCAAGTATGTGCATGTACATGCAGGCATGCGAAGAGTCAGGTCTCCCTGGAGCTGGAGTTACAGGAAGTTGTGAGGCACCAATGTGGATGCTGGGAACTGAACTAGGGTCCTCTGAAGAGTGTAAATGCTCTTAACTGCTGAGTCATCTCTCCAGTCTCTGGTATCCCCTTTAAAGGAGCACTCCTAGTGACCTGTTAAGACCTCACTTCCTAAAGTTTCCAGACTCTCCAAAAATAGCACCACCACTTGGGTGGGGGCAGTTTGTGTTCAGGCCATAGCAAGGAAAGGAAACAATGGAAATACTTCTCAGCAAGAGAGTGGATAAGAACATGTTAAAACATTCTTACCTTAGGATGGTATCTGAAGGTAAATGAACTGTATCCACTTGTAAGAAGGTGAATCAATCTTAAAAGTGCACATTGAGCAAAGCTATTTTGCATTATTTTATGCAAATGTCCAGAGCCTGCCCAGCATCACTGCACTCTAGTCCCAGTCATACCAAATGCAGTAAGTCTTCAAATATGGGGGCGGGGGGGGGGGGGGACATGCTTCCTTTCATGCATGGGGCTGATGGTGGCTATCGGGAACTGGGATGAGGGCTGCTCCAACTGTACCCATTACGTTTCATCCCTTCAAAGGACTCTTACTCTGCTTCCTCAGAATGAGAAAGAAGTGAGCGGGAGTGGAGTGGTGCAGACCGACCAAAGCAAAGACGGCCAAATTGTGACGTTTGCTCAATCTTGTCAGTGTTATTTTCTAATGTCACTTTCTGTTTTTCAGGGTGGCTGTAATATTTCTGAATGAAAAGACAAATCACCCAGGGAGAGGCACCTGGAAATGCTTCTCATCTTTTTTGTGGCGGTCATTCTCCGAATGTGGACTTGGTTAAGGTTTGTTGAACTGCCACTTATAAATTATAGTCCAGTCGATTGTGAGTGTGTGCTCATGTGTGACAGTGGGTGTGCAGGTATGTGTGCATGCATGCATATGTATGTGGAGGCTTGAGGTCAACCTTGAGTATCCATCTGGAGGTGTCCACCTATATTTTGAAACAGAGTCTCTCATTTGTTAGGCTAGACTGGCTAGCCAGTGAGCCTCAGGGATCCTCCCATCTCTGTCTCCCTAGCCCTGGGACTGCTGGTGTGCACTACCACACCCAGCTTTTTATATGAAGGCCGGGTAATGAACCCTGGTCCTCACACTTGCCCACCAGATGCTTTGCTGGCTGAGCTATCACTTTAGGCCCTCAGGTTGATCTCGAAAGAGAGCAATCAAGACGCTGCCTGGTCAGCCCTCAGCCTGTCCTGTGGCACCTGGTTCCAGATGGAAGTGAAGACCAGACAGAGACCATAGACTCTGGGCCACACTTGAGAATCTTTCCCTAGATCTGGTGGCTGCAGGTTTCCCAAGTACTCAGAGCAGGAGGGACCACCTCTGCTGTGGGAGAAAAAACACAGGATTGTGCAGAATCTCATTTAAGGGAGCTGGGGGATGGGAAAGAGCTGACTGCTTCTATGATGAGTTCATTGTGTTCTTTGGCACCTCAATGTTCTCTCCATTTAATTTTTCAGAGGCACCAACAAATCAGAGAAGAAGCTTGCCCTAAAATTGTTATTTGGATGAACGTGACATTTGTAGGCCAGTGAGGGAAGCTGGGGGAGCTGATGGGTTTGCAGCCATCAGCTCGCAGCCTGGATTCCCAAACAATGTGCATGCGTGGAGGAGGAGCAGCTGCCAGGGTGGAAAAATACAGCTGGGTGGGGAGCACAAGGTGAGGAGGGAAGGAGGAAGGAAGGGAGGAAAGCTCGCTGGCTAACATGGGTCACTTGCTCTGTAAGAATGAGGCTATGGACTCCCTCCACCCTCTGAAGAGTGTCACCTATTTCAGAGATGAAGAAACACTCAGAAAGGGGATATGCCCCTCTACCAAAAACACTGAGAATTATTGTTGAGAAACAGAATTGGAGCTAACCCCAAGTGGCTGATGTGGAATTCATGATCCTGACATGTCCTTAAATCCAAGAGAAGAAGCCCAGACAATATTTGCTTCATTTTAACGTTCTGACCCTTCTATTTCTTCCTTCCTGGGGAAACTGAGTCCAGGAGAGATTCAGGGACATGCTAAAGTGTGTTGGACCATTTGTGGGGTAGAGCCAGGACCAGGCAGGATGGAATGGAGAAGCTGAGGAAGATGGGTGGATCAGAATTTGTGGAGTGTTGGTGTCCTGGGTGCCATTGTGGAGACAAGGAGCATCATGGGAAACGGAGTTACTGCTGGAGGGTTAGCACCTGCTTTCTGTTGCTGCCATAAGCACAACAATCCAAAGCAGCTTGGGGAAGGAAAGGGTTTATTTCAGCTTATCCTTCTGGGGCACTGTCCATCACTAAGAGAAGTCAGGGCAGGAGCTCAAGCAGGCACTGAAGGAGAACCATGAAGGAACCACTTACAGGCTTACTCTCTGCTTTCCTTTGGTGATATACTATGCCCTGGAAGTGTAAGCTGAAGGAAACACTTTTTACTCCCACTTGCTCTCGGTTGTGGTGTTGATGACAGCGACAGTATGCAAACTAGAGGAGAAACTGGACCCAGGAGTGGGGTCCCAGCTGGGACGAGCCTGACCAAGTCGTTTTGGTGGGAGGATCATGAAAGTCTCTTGAGACTTTGGGCTGAAAAAGCAGTTTGGTGCTCAGCACTTCAGTGGGCTGTTCTAGGAGGAGCTTGAAAGATAAAATACAGAGAAAAACACAGAAAATGGAAGCTTGGTTTGTGAAGTTTCAGAGAAAGCAAAGACTCAGTCAGGGTCATTTGTGTGGTATTTCGGGTTAAGAACTGTGAAAATGAGACCCATGTATCACTAGAGCAATGGATACTGGTCATCTGGGGCTGAAGAACCAGCTGTGATTAAAAAGAGATCAGCATCGTTGAAGTGAAATAGTCTGGGAAATAGTTTCTCAGCACATAGAAGCTGTGGTCCAGGAGCTGGACAAAGCTGCCTCTCAAGCTGACAGCCTAACTTGATAATGTGTGAGCATCTTCTATGTGGCACTTCTTTTAGTGCGTGAAAGCTGTGTGGAGAGAACCTGAGGCTTGGTATCACGTGGCAGGGTTGGAGTCCCTGAAGAGAGGCCATTAGTGAAGGTGCAGCCTCATTTCCGGGGGGGGATCTCAGGTTATTTGGGGACGCCAGGACCCTGTTATGTCCACCAAGGGCAGCAGCAGGTGTGGAGTGGAACTAGCCTGAGCCTACAAGACATACTGTGTGTGGATGGTAGATCTGAGGAAGTGGAAATGCTAAGCCTTTGGGAGCAAGAAGAGTGAGTCCCAGATGTAAGACATTGAGGTTTATACACTGCTAGATTTGGGAGTTTACTTTTATGCGATTGCTCCTGTGCCCTGGTTCTTCCCTTTTGGAATAAGAAGTCCATAGCTTGTTTTTGCTCTGACATAAACTCATAGTTGAGTGAGCTGGACTTTTAAAGATACATTGAAGCTTTTAGATGTCGGAATTTTTAAAGAGTGTGGAACTTTTAAAGTCGCACTGTATTTTGTATCATGATATTAATGTAATATCTTGGGGACAAACAAGAAAGGAAAGGCTCAGGTTTAATAGTGATGTGTTTGTATGTCAAGTTGAAAAGGGTACATTTTCCTGCTTAATGGTGACTGTCAACTTGACACAACCAAGAGTCACTTGAGAAGAAGAAATCTCAATTGAAGAATTGCTTAGATCAGATTGTCTGTGGGGCTCATCCTGATTGCTAATTGATGCAAGAAGAGTCCAGCTCACTGCAAGGAATACCATCTCCAGGTATGTTTGTCTGGAATGTGTAAGAAAGCTGAGAGAGAGACAGAGACAGACAGACAGACAGACAGATATAGATAGATAGATAGATAGATAGATAGATAGATAGATAGATAGATAGATGAGAGAGGGAGAGAGAGAGAGAGAGAGAGAGAGAGAGAGAGAGAGAGAGAGAGAGAGAGCTACTAAGCATCACTCCTTTGTGATTTCTGCTTTTCCTCCTTGATTCTCTGCTCTGACTTCCCTCAGTAGTGGAGTGTGACCTAGAAGTGTGATATGGAATAAACCCTTTCTTCCACAAGCTGCTTTTGGTCGTGGCTTTTCTCACAGTGACAGAAAGCAAATTAGGACCCTCTCTGAAGATGAGTCTCACCGTGCTTTAGACTTTTCTCAGAGTCTTGTATGGGCCCTCAATGCAAGGGAAGCAAGGACGCTGGCCATGAGAACTATGGCAAGGGGTCACAGAAGGCAAATGTTCAGCCTGAAGAGCCATGCTCACATGGGGATTATCAGCGAAGGGGCCAATGGATGTCCCCACCCCACAGTGTTCTTACAACACCGCTGGGTCACACTGGTATTCATAGTAACAACTCCTTTGGACTAAAGTTACCCAGTACTGTACATTAAATGAGACGTGCTGTTGATGTGTGTGATTTCCATTTTATATCAAGCCTAAAAGATGCTAAAAGGCATACATTTCTGTTTCTAACAATGTTCACTGGGAATCTCCTAGAAGCTGTATGGGAAGGAATATCTCAGAAAATTATTGACAATGAAACAATTTCTACAAACCTAACCTTTCCCCAGAGTTCCACCATGGAAGGCTCAGCTTGGCATTTCAACTTCCCTCTCACAGTTCCCAGCATAGGGATAAAACCTAAGTTTACTTAGCAAAGTTCTTTGGATAAACTGAGAAAGGAAGTAACTTGCCCACTGCCACCTAACGATAGAACAAAACCTAGGCTTGAGCTACAGTCTGGGATCCGTTCCCAGATCTTGATTTCCTGAACTTGAAAGCTGAAAGGCAAGGAAAGTATACAGCTCTATTCTTTTCATTCTCTGCCAAGGGAGGGGAAGCCCAGAGAAGTTGGTCACCTTGCTATTGGTCACATAGCTGAGCTAGAATCTTTGCATTATTTCCTCTGTCTATCTCGAATGGAGCGGTCTCGCCCCACAGTGGGAAAGGAAAGGGTGAAAACAGACTGAAAACTCAAACCATAAGCAGGTGACAGTTTCGTTAGATTTTTTTTTCCATTTGCAGCAAGCAGGGGAGGGAGCCCTGTTTGTTCATAATCACACTTCTAATAGCACCTGCTTTTAATGCTGGTGAGTTTTTTTCAGTTCTTTAACAGTGAGATGAGAAAAAATAATCATAAAATTTAAAGACCCTGGGTAGTTGTTACAATTAAGTTCAATTAACTATGCCCTTAGGTAGAGTAGATATGGCAAGAAGTGTCTTGTAGAATCCAATTTCCTTGACAAATACACTCTCTGGCATACAAGGAGATTATTATTTCATTTGTTGAAAGGGAGTGTGGTACAGTGGGAAAGGACACAGAATTCAGAGTCAACAGATCTGGTCCACAGCGTCTCACCCGCCACAGAAGAGTGACAGCCGTGAGCAAGTGGGCATAATAACCCTGTTTCAGTAGCTGTCAGGGAATTAAATGAGACAATGCCCAGGAAGGCGCGATTCACAAGTGCACCCCAAATATTCATTACAGCCACTTCTGAAATATGAAATCAAATGAGCAAATTATTCTGAGAGCTTCTTTTTTAAATTACCTGGAATGGAATTAGAGAGATGGATACACAGTTAAGGACAGAGTGCTCTTTCAGAGGACCCAGGTTCAAGTCCCAGGACTCACAGAGCAGCCCCAAACCATCTGTAACTCCAGTTCCAGGGGAGCCGACTTCCTCTTCTGAGCTCTACAGGCGGCAGGCACCCATGTGCTGCACAGACACGTATGCAGACAAAATGCTCATACATATAAAATAAAAATAAATCTTTTAAAAGTTAGAGTTATAAAACTCTAAAAAGGTTTTATTTTATTGTATGAGTTTGGGGAGGCATCGCTGGAAGTTGAACCCAGGGCCTTGGACATGCTAAGCAGATACTAAAGTGGTAACAAATACTATAACCAAAATTAAAGACATGATAGCATACAACCAAGATTGTTTCCATACAATAAGGAAATGGCTAAACTACTTAGAAAACAGTGGATGAAATAAGTGAATAGGCCACTGAAATAAGAGCCCACATGAAGAGACACAAGTTTGCCACCAATTACTAAAGAATCTCAGTGGAGTGTGGTGTCTCACGTTTGTAATCTCAGCACTTAGGGGGCTGAGGCAGGAGGATTGCCACAAGCTCAATGACAACCTCAACTACAGAGTGAGACTATATCTCCAAAACAATGAACAAATTCATCTCACAATATTTCTCCTCATCTGAGGTTTATTTGCTGTACTTTTAGTTTCCATCAATCTACCATCATCCAAAAATATTAAATGGAAGATTCAAAAAGTAAACTATTCATACTTGCAGGTCCATGGGCCTGAGAAGAGATCTACCAGTAAAAATGAGGTTAACTGATTAGTAGTTTGAGCTTCTGGATCGGTATAGGAGACACAGAGCTAGTTTATGGATGGCTATGTATAAGCACATGTCTGTGGGCACACATAAGCCTAGATGCACTAATCCCTCAGCTCCGATGAGCAGACTAGGTGCCCAGATCTTAGTTTTAAATATTATGAAAATAAACTAAGTTTCCTCAAAGGAACGGCTGATTCCAAGGCTAAGGCAGAAAACACAAGATGAGAGGATGACCCTGGAAAATATCTGACGAATGACGAAGTCCTGTCAGGACACAGGGGCCACTGTGTTCTGGAACGGTCAAATCTGGGATATGTGTGCATCAAACAGATGAGGAGAATGGATTATAAAGTAGGCATGCTGCATGAACTCCCGCTGACATACATACACACCTGCGTGTACGTACACACACACACACACACACACACACACACAAGTAAAAGCTGGCCATTGAATCCAGGAAGCGCAGCTTGGAGCTGGGTGGAAGGAAGCATCAGAGAGACCCGGCAGAGGGCCACGCTTGAGAATGGGAGACCCACACTGTCAAGACAGTGGAGGATTCACAAGACAGGCAGGATGGAGGAAATTCCCGATGTGAGAACGTGCAAGTCACACCATGTACACCCTCCAGGACTTTTCTGTACGTGAAGGGAGAAAATGCCCAGTTGAGACCGTTGACCGGTGCCTGTGCTGCCTGTGTGGATGTTGGTCTGCTTTGGAGGGCGGTGTGGTGTTTCTGTGGAGAATGGGCTTTGTTTGAGGAAATGCACAGAGCAGTGTGTAGAGCTGATGGGGATGGTGTCTTACGTCTGCAGCTGGCCCTCAAAAAATTCAGAAAGAGAATCACAGAATGGGGTGGAGGGATGAGGAAGGTTAACAATTGGAAATATGATGTATATGGAGGTTCTTTTTATTCTGGAAACTTTTCTGTAAGATTGAAATTATTTTAGGGCACACTATCTTTTAAAATATCCCCCCCACAAGGCTGGAGAGGTGGCTCGGTTGACAAAAATGCTTATTCTGCAAACTTAAGACCCTGAGTTCAAATCCCCATTGAGGAGCACGCAGTAGGGCGATTAGCAGAGACAGGCAGATCCCAAGAGCTCGCTGGCCAGTCAGCCTACCCAAAATGGCAAGCTTCCAGTTCAGCGAGAGATCCTGCTTCAAGGCACTAAGGCAGAGAGGGGTAGAGGAAGACACTTGACGTCACATTCTGGCCTCTGCATATACATGGGAGGGTGCATGTGCATGTTCACATGTGTGCATGGGAGGGTGCATCTGTGTGTTCACATGTGTGCATGGGGGGGTGCACCTGCACGTTCACATGTGTGCATGGGAGGGTGCACCTGCATGTTCACAGGCATACATTAGCCCCCCAAAAAACACGCAACACATACAAATAAATAAAATAATAAAATATCCCAAAGGTATACATCTTGTCAGAAATGTTGGTAGAAAGAATTGTGGAAGTACCATTGACGTATTTCAAATGGATTTGATTTTTGTTGACTAAAGTGTGCTTAAGACTGCCGAATGAATGAATAAAATATTCACTGTTAGTGAAAGAACGGAGAAGATCTTTTTTGCTGAGAGGTTAAATTTGATATAAAGGACAGTGTGACAATTGCCATTCAAAATACATCATATTCAGGGCTTAAAATGTGTGAGACAAAAAAAAAATAAAGCTGCTTGGTCTAAAACAAAAATGAGATTGGAACACTGGAAACAACCAAATGTCCATTGAAAAACCTCGTCACAGTTCTGCTCTCAGCCACCCAGAAACAGGGTGTGTTGTTCAGCGACTGTACAAGGGTGCTCATGGCATAGTTTTGAGAACAAATTCAGATATGCATTTATTTGATCACCAATATCTGATTATGTATAAATTATTGCAAGGTATTAGGTGCATGAAGATTAATGTAGCCCAGCACCGCTCCTCCTGAAATGCAAATCTTAGTGGCAGATGATGCAGACATGTGCACAATAATTTTGCCATCTTAAGTGAAAGGTGAAAGCAGAGGAATGATTTTCTTTTTTTGAGACAGGGTCTCCTGTTTCCCAGGCTGTCCTTAAACTCGCTATATAGTGACAATGACCTTGAATGCTGGATCCTCCTGGGATTACCAGCATGCACCACCACACCTGGTTTTTGCAGTGCTGGGAACTGAACCCGGGACCTCATGCCTGCTAGGCAAGTGCTCTATCGACTGAGCCACACGCCTAGACCCTGTAGAATGGTTTTCACCAAATGTCCTTTAGAGAACAAGAATGTGGGTGACCGTGCATGTCAGTGTGTACTTGGGAACAACGGACTCAGCCTCTATGTCCTCTTTCCTTACCGACGGTTCTTTCTGGACAATTTGCAATTTTTTACATTAAGCATATATTGCTCCTAGATCCTAGAGGATAAAGTCATACAAATTCCTATGACTCAAGGTGAAATAAATAATGACATGATGTTACCCAAACACACGAAACAAGGAAAAGATAGGTTTTTAATACTGAGCTGTAGTTTCATCCCCCGAGAAATGGACCAAAATTATTATTAATTGCTGTTGTGGGCCTCAGCACTTTGCCATGTCTGCAATTTTAAAAAGCAAACAAACATCTTGTTCTCAAGATAATCCCCCACTGTTTATATTTGGTCTCCCTGAGAAAGGATGTTTTGTGACTCGCCAGTGCGTTGGAGAGAGGGCAGTCCTCACAATTTTCATGTTCTATGGCCAAGGCCTGGGTTAAGGATCAGCTAGGAATGCCCCGTCCTAATCATGGAGGATGGCAGGTCATCAGTGCCTCTCTCTGCTCCAAAACCCCAGGGGTTACCCGCTTCCTGGCTCACCCCTAACTTCATCCATGGCAAGAGATCTTACAGGAGGGGCTGGTGAACTTGAAGGAGGAGAGAATGCCACTGTCCCTTCACCAGTGTCTGTCTGCCAATCACACCCTTTGCTGTGATATCAGCAGTGTTCCCACCAGCAATGCCCTTGATTTCAACACCGCAGGAGACCAGATGTTTTCACACCACAGAACAGGACAGAACGGTCACCCCTGGCACTCCAAAGAGATTGCGCACACTCATCACTGCCTCAGAACTCTGAGATGAATCAGACCTGCTCCTAGCCTGTTGCTTGGTATGTTAATAAGCAAGAAGATCAATTACTCAGTCAAATCGTTTTTAATATCTGTGTGTTTGTGTTTGTATATGCATATATGTATATGTACATGTTTGTATATGTATATGTGTTTTCATGCAAGAGTGTATTCATGCATGTGTGTATTCACGCATGTGTGTATTCATGCATGTGTGTGTTTGTGTGTGTGTGTAAACCTAAGTAATGACCTACCTCATCTTCCTCAGTCACTCTTCACCTTATCTTCTGGGACAGAGTGTCTCACTGAGCCTGGAGCTCACTGATTGGCCAGGCTGACGGCCATCATGCCCTGGGATCCTCCTGTCTAGATCTTCCCAGCACTGGGATAACAGGTACAAGCCACTCAGCACAGATTTTTTAACTTTCATTTATTTATTTGCTTGTTTTATGTGTATGGGTGTTTTGTCAACATGTAAGTCTGTGTACCAAACAAAGTGGAAGGAGAGAATCGATTCCCAAAACTATCCTGTGACCTCCACATGTGTTGTTGAACACATTTCCACAATCACACACATACCTCACATATTATAAATTATAATAAAGAAAAGGAAAAGAGAAAGAATTCAACAGATTTTTCTCAAAGAAGTCCTGAGCTCAGACAGGAATCTTTGACCTTGAAGACTGCAAAAGATCCAGAGTCCAGGGAGGCCTAAAAACTCTTCACCCCAACCTCTACCATCTGACACCTTCTACGTGGAAATCTGAATGTCCACGTTCTCCTGGGAACTACTGCTAATGCTGCCTCTGCCTCTGCTCCTGGGATCCGGCTCTGATGTCGGGTTTGGATCTAAGATCAGCCCGAATGCTTGCTCATGTTTTGAATGCTTGTTCCCAGCTGGAGGCACTAGCTGTGGGGGCTGGGGGCTTTAGAAAGCATGGCCTTGGCTGGTGGAAGCAGATCACTAGGGGTGGCCCTCGGAGAGTGATACACAGCCCCTTCTGTCTGTCTGTGTGTCTGTCTGTCTGTGTGTCTGTCTCATTCTGTCTCTCTTGGTCTATCTGTGTGTGTGTGTGTGTGTGTGTGTGTGTGTGTGTGTGTGTGTACATGTGTGTGTTTTTTGAATGCTCAGTGGTCTTATTAATTAAAAAAAAAACAAACCTGTCCCAGATATTGGGGTAAAAGCTGAAAGATCAGAGAAGCAGAGCAAGCCACAGCCAACCTCATCTCGCCAACTCCTCAGCCGATCCTGTTTCCATGAATCCTTACACTGAAAGCCTCTGAGTCCTCACCCGAAAGGCCTCAGACAAAAAGAGCCTTTAGTTCCCATCTCCTCACACCTTATATACCTTTCTCCACCCTGCCATATTACTTCCTGGGATTAAAATTGTGTATGATTCCCAAGCAAAGGCATGAGATCTCAAGTGCTGGGATTAAAGGTGTGTGCCACCCCTGCCTGGCTCTGTTTACTCTCCTAGACTGAGTCAATCTCATGTAGCTCAGTGTGGCCTTGAACTTACAGAGATCCAGACAGATCCCTGCCTCCCAAGTGCTAGGATTAAAGGTGTGTGCCCCCACTGCCTGGCCTCTATGTTTGATCTAGTGGCTGCTCTGTCCTCTGGTCCTCAGGCAAGCTTTATTAGGGTACACAATACATCATCGCACGCCTGCATCTTTCCGCCTCTTTCTCTGGATCTCTCTTTTCTTTCTTTTCCCTCTTCCCCTCCTCCTCTCCTCCCTTTTCTTCTTCTTCCTCCTCCCTCCACCCATCTCTCCCTCCCCTGGCTCCTGCACACACTCCTGCTGCCATGAAGTGAGCTTCACCACCACCGTACTTGCTCTGTCATGATGGACTGCACCCTCTGAAAACAGGAGCCCAAACAGACACTCCTCCCTGAAGTTATGTGTAGGGCTGTGCTCACGATGACACCAGACATAACCACTCCGCCTGACATCAGCCGACCCTTAGCCAGGGCTGCCGCTCACAACATGTTGTCTCTAGGAACAGGCCACGTCTATATTTTGCTTCCTGGATCCCTTGTGGGCATTTGCTTTGCAACCTCTGACCAACGTAGATTTCACAGATGCCAGAACAGGCCTGATGGGCCGGGAGCCAGGGAGTCAGTTAGCAGCATCCCAGAATCCCAAGCTTCCTGGCCAGTTGCTCTCCTCTGAGCACATAGCCTGCCTGAATTACACCCCCCAGGAGACCTCGGAGATAATGGACCTCCAGATCTCTGTCCACCTCTGTGGAGTTCAGATGATCCTGGCACGACCCTGAGTTTTAGTTCCCCTGTCTGTAAAATGGGAACGATGTTACAGGCCTGGATCAAGGTTAACAACTTACGGGGACACTGACTGGTCTTACCTGAACGTCCCCTCCTGGCTAGAGATGCAGTGAGGCCAGGGAGCAGGATGGGAACCAAGCTGGGTTGTGTGAGAAAGAATGTCACCTACTCTGTCACTCAGATGTGCTGTTTTTATGTATGTCTTCAGCCCCAGAATTCTTGTGTGCAAAACAGAACCCTCAACGCCTCCTAAGTATCCTTTACCTCGTGTCCAGCCCTGGACCACAGTTGTGTCTATCTATGAAGAGAGGGGAAGGGGTTTGCCACCATCAGAGAAGTGACTGCCTAGCAATGTGTATGACATTTGAAATGACCTTGACCTCTAACCCCTCAACCTGACTCCTACCCATGCAGATAAAAGCTGGAGGGGGGTAGTGACAACCACCTTTACAAAGGGGCTACAGTCTGCAAGGTGCAAATGTTAGAAGCCCTCTGAGTGGGCTCCTTGTCCTTGCTGAGCCTCAGTGTCCTTATCTGTAAAATGGGGCAGCACAGCCTCCACCATGCTGAGAAGATTAAGTGAAGTCATATCTAGAGCACCAACAACTATACAAGCAACATCTGGTTTCCTATCCAAGGGCCTGCCAGCAGAGCGAGAAACAGGGCTCCAGGAAGTTGGGGGGGGGCACTCAGGATTCATCCCTAAACCCCAGACTCTCAGAGTTGTATGGCTGGGTCTTCCAACCCATTTCTCATAGGGTCCCACCTTCCAGCTCTTCCCTATTCTGGTGAAGCAGGCTTTCAGCCACAGGTGAGCGCGAGATAATGGGCCTCTGACCCATTTTTCTAGCAGACTCATTACCTCATCATTAGCCTTGAAGAGAAGATGGTGGCAGCTGATTAGCAGGAAGCTGTCACAGCTGAGGCGGGGGTGGGATCTGAGTCATCTGCCCACTGCCAGCAAACTCCGACCTCAGCAACTGATGCCAGAATCAGGCAGAAAGAATTCACTGACCCCATTACCATGTCTGCCTCTCCTGTATTCCCTAGGGAAACGGAATGTTGCCCCCATCTCAGCCTGCCCTGGCTTCTGAGTGATTTCAGCCAACTATGTGGGATGGAAGAAAAGGGACCGATTGTCAACACTCCCTGCTATGAGCCTGGTGATGCTCATGGATACTCTTAGACCAGGTTAGAAGCTGTGCAGCCATCCCTACCTGACTGATTGAGCTGGACCTCTTCCAGGAGACTAGCTGGGGCCGCTCTGCAGCTCACAAGGACCTACACATCTCACACATCTAAGTGATGGAGGAGAGGCCAACCATTGTCAATAGGATGCACCCCCCCACACCCCCGATCATGTCACTGGGTCTTAGTTCCCCATTAAACCCCATTGGACCGCACATTCATCAAATGTGATGACCACTCATGTTTAAACACTTGAACTGTGGGTAGCACCAGGATAAAACCCCCAGGACATTTCTAAGACGCTCAAAATACAAGAGCAGAAAAGATCTCATTAATAAATTTCTACTTGGATTGCATGCTGAAATGAGAATATTTTTAATGTGTTGCAATAAATAGAATGTGGTGCTAAAATTCATTTCACATTTCCTTGTATTTTTTTTTAATAGAGCTACTGAAGTTGTAAAGTCCTGCTTGTGGTTAGCATCTGGCTTCAATAAACACCAAGCTCTGCCCTGGAGACTGTCCGAGCTGGAGTTTCTCGTGTCTCACAGATGGCTAGCTGGAGGGTCTTTCCATTCTGCCCAGATAGGAATCACAGGTGGGCAAAGGGGAAGTCCCTTCATGTTGATGGCCCTGAGTTCCAGTGACTGACAAGCTAAGCTTCCAGACCCAGATGCTTCTGGCTCTAAGCCTTGAGAACTAGAGACTGGTGACTCCAGCGTTCACAGCTGACGTTTCTGCCCTGGCTGCTCAGGCAGGGGTTTATTCTTCTGGGCTGAGTGCCAACCCCTGGCAGCTCCACTTAGGGCTTCAGAGGGTTAGGGTTAGGAGTGTTGGTGTCAGGACCCGTGGTGCTTTAGCCCATGGGGACTCTTTAGACTCCCCCAGTGACTAGGGCTTGCAATCCTCATTCCGCCATTGTTCTGTCTTCTCTTTGGGATTCTTCAGCTGTCTCCTTGTGTAGACCTAAGGGCTGCCGTGGTGGTTTGAGGTAGAATGGCCCACAGAGATGTTTGGGAAGGATTAGGAGGTGTTTCCTCTGATGGGCTTGGTCTCAGACCCTCTGAAACTGTAAGTCCAAAATTCAACACTTTCTTTTATGTGTTGCCTTGGTTGGGGTGTTTTATCACAGCCAGAGAAAAGTAACTAAGATAATTGGGTCTTTTTTTAACGTAGCTCCGGTGACTCTCTGGGACTTTTAAGCACCTGCTGTCCACTGCTGCCACTCAGCAGCTGTCTTTATGTGACTAGCCAAGCCTGTTGTACCCAGATACACACCACAGTAGGCAGAGACTGTCTCCGGAACTTTCCTGTCCCTGTGATGAAACACCCTGAGGAAAGCGACTGAAGGCAGGCAGGGTTTATTTTGGTTTACACTTTGAGATCGTAGTCCCTCATGGTGAGGAGGTCACACAGGGAGCTTGAGACATCTGCCCTTATTGTGTCCACAGTCAGAAAGCAGAAAGAGAAGAAAGTGTGCTCAGCTTGCTTTCTCTACTTTATACAGTCCAGGATCCCCTGTCCAGGGAATGGCCCCACCCAGTATTAAGATGGGCCTTTCCACAGCAATTAAAGTAATCAAGATAATCCCTCACAGACATTCTCAGCCTGTAACCTTAATCCAGATAACCTTCACAGGTGTACCCAGAGGCCATTCTAGATAACCTTCACAGGTGTACCCATTCATCTCCTGATGATTCTAGATTCTTCAAGTTTATTGGACCTAATGTTACAGCATGGGGGTTCTACACAGGAAAGATGCTTCCAGACTAACCCCAGTCTACCTCTATAGCCAGAAGAGGAATGAGGCATGCTGGGGCATAGGTTCTAATCCCACTGATCACAGCCGACATGCACACAGCTTCTGGTTCTACCAATCACCAGCCTTACGTGTGCATTCATCAAGTCCTTAACATTGTGGTTTAAAGGTGAAGTATCCCTCAGAGGCTCCCACATGTGAACATCCAGTCCCTAGCCATGGCTCTGTTCCAGAAGAGTGTGGAAACTTTAGAGAGAGGAGCCTTCCGCAGTGAAGAGCAGGCACTGCTCCTGCAGAGGACCCAAGTTTGGTTTCCAGCACCCATGCTGAACTGCTCACAACCGCCTGGGACTCCAGCTCCAGGGGATCTGATGCCCACCTCTGGCCTCTGTCAGGCACCTGCACTCACATGTGGATATACTCACACCCCCCCACATATTTACACACAATTAAAAGTAAAATAACTCTCTTTTAAAAATTATAAAGCAGAGCTTTGCCAGAGGAAATATGTCACTCATAGGCAGGCTTTAAAGTCTTATATCCTGGCTCTATTTCCTATTCTCTCCCTGCTTCCATACTGCCACCGTAACATGATGGGCCAGCCAGTGTTATCTAGAGCTCCAGGCTAGACTTGCCCAGAGTGGAGTCTTCCAAAGCCAGTGCGAGTTGCCTAGAGCAGTCATGACCGAAGAGAGCCAAGTCTCCTGAAGCAGCTGTTAGGATTTCACCGGCAGCTGAGGCAGCTGTGTCCCACGGGGTACCGAGGAGGCATCTTCTCAATGTGTCCATTAAGCGTTCATTCAAAGCATCACCGCCTACTCAGCCATCAGCAGAAGCACGGCTAGGTGGGCGACAGCTTCTTGCTCAAGGCAGCCAGGTACTAGTGAGAGATCTGACAGCTATCAGTCCAAGAGCCAAACTGGCTAGGTCCCCAACAGCTTAGCTTACTTGAAGTAAAAGTAAACATTAAATTAAGAGTGCTTATCGAAAAACCATGAATCTTTGTGAGTACATATGTGTTGGGGCATGAAATCGACAGGAATGTGTACATGTATGTTGCACACACATGGATGTACATGTTAGGGCATGTTGCAGACAGGACAAAGTGAGAAGAGGAAATGGCCCTACACTCAGGTCTGCCTGATCCCCCATAAAGCTCCTTACTTTGTCATCTTGCTAGATCACAAGAACCTGGGGCCTGCGGGTTCTGGTCTTACTTAATAGATAAGGAAAACGAGGCGCGGAGATGTGTGCATGGGTGAAGACTGCTTTCCGCTCCACCAACGCACTCAACAGCAGAGGGGCAGCTGCCACAGCCAAGCCTAGAGGAAGCCATGTGATGGCTGCTCTTCCTAACTGTCATGGTCTTCCCTCATAGTTCACCACAAAGCTGTTTCCTCGGTTTCCACAACTTGCCATGACAATAGTGATGGTGGTGGTGGTGATAAACTCGTGTGTGTGTGTGTGTGTGTGTGTGTGTGTGTGTGTGTGTGTGTGTGCGCGCGCGCGTGCGCGCGCGTGCACACTTAACATTTTGAGAGCGACACACCTGCAGCTCAACCCCACAGCAGATGTGTGAGACTGATGAAGAGGATGAAGAGAAGGAAGCACAGAAAGGGTAAGCAATTTGCTCGTGGCCACACAGCAGTTTACATGCAAAGCCCTCACCCTGGGCCAACTCTCATACACACCCAGCACTAGCGCTTCTCCGTGGCATTCATCGTCACTGTCACCACAGCTGACACTGGCTCTCTCTAGAACACAGAACAGCCCTTGTCGCGGTTGTGATTCTGCCGTTGTTTGTAAGGCAGTGACTGTGACAGTTCACAGTGCTCACATCTGTACCTGTTCCCTGCTTCATTTACACCCACGGCACAGTGCTGGTTGGGGACAGGACGTAGGAGCGCGTGCTAATGAGCCCAGCCGAAAGGGTGACTCACTGTGCCTGCCTTTTGTTGAAGCCCTCTGATCAGAGTCCTTAGAAAGCAGTCCAGATTCCTCAGCCCCTCAAAACCTGACTGCAAGAGAAGAGATGGCAAGCGGCATGACGCAGCCTGGCATTTCACGTCCGAGGGCCACTTGCCTCACGGTGCGCTCCTTAAACAAATCCTTCATCCTAACGCCAGCCAGTTGGCTCCTATCTAAGGTTGACTTGGAGCAAGCCCTCACAATTAATCAATAAACCAAAGACTCTATTTTAGGCATAAAACTCACGTAAGTCCCTGATGTCGAGCACCAGATGCAGGCTTTCTCGGCTTCCGTGATGAACACTGAATGCCAATCCACATTTCCCTATGTGTTTCCTTCTCCAAATCGGAGTCTTTCACTGCTGTTTGTCAACAAACTCTCTGATGTGTTAGATGATTAATTCAAAATAAATTAATCACATAGCTCCTTTTTAAGGCACACAATAAAAAGCATCCCTGTGATTTGCAAACTTTGAAATGTAACCTTTAAGAGTCTGTTGATCTGAAGACATATACCAGCTCAGTGCAGAGGCCCCGTAAACTTAGAAGGTGGGGCCCAGCTTGAGAAAGGGGGTAATTGGAGTGGGCTGCTGGGGTGAACTAGCTCTAGCTATTTCCTGTCTCCCTGTCTACTTCCTGCCACCATGTCAGCGGGTCTACCAAACCCTCCCTCCCATGACAGATGGAGCCCTCTGAAACTGTGAGCCAAAAGAAACGTTTCCTTCCTTCCGAGTTTTATTGGGACATTCTGTCACAGACATACAAAAGTAGCTAACATGTTGGTAATGAATACACACTCACCTCAGGCCCTGGAGCTGCCTCACCCCCAACCCTGCCTTTCTCCCCTGCCAGTGGAACTCATGTCTTTTCCTCAGGCTATGATCTCCTAGCTCCAGCTAGCTGGGCCTCCCTTTGGCTCAAGTACCCCACTCTCTCCACACTCAACCGTGAACACAGGACTTCAGTTCCATGTGCACAGCAAGCCTTTCTCCCCTCCAAACCTTAGTATGTGCCTTTCTCACGTTCAAACAGCCTAGATGTCACCCCACCCCCAGAGAGGCCTTACCTGGCCACCCTTGCCTAAAGAGTCCCCCCAAAAAACCTTGGGGTCACATCACAGGAGTGACAGGACTCACTGAGGAACCTGTTTCTGATTGTCTTTGTCACTGCCAAGGTTCCAGTGTCTTAGACCCCACATGCACATAGTAGGTGCTCAGTGAATATTTGTTGAGTTAACGAATGACAGGGGTAGTTGAGAGGGTTGTCCTGAAGGCCTTGAGGGATATGAAGGGTATTTACTTCTAAATAGCATTAAATAGGCTCACTGCCAGGTGTGGTGGTGCACAGCACACAATGTAGTCCCAGTGCTCAGCATGCTGAGGCAGGAGGATCACAGGACTAGAGTAGCCAGGCACCATATCAAGACAAAGCAGAATAATAGGAGCCAGAAAGATGTCTCAATGGGTAAAGGAAATTGCCACCAAGTCTGATGCCCTGAGTTTGAACTCTGGGACCCACGTGGTAGAAGGAGAGGACTGTGAAAATTGTCCTCTGACCTCTACATGTGCACGCGCGTGCGCGCGCGCGCGCGCGCGCGCGCGCGCGCGCACACACACACACACACACACACACACAGAGAGAGAGAGAGAGAGAGAGAGAGAGAGAGAGAGAGAGAGAGAGAGAATAAAACATAATTCAAAATAAAAACAACAGCAAAAATAAAAACCCAAAAACAAAAAAACCCTACAGCAATTGGAGACCTTGAGGAAAGTTCTCTGGAGTTTGGCCTCAGTCATACCTCAGATGCCGGGTCAGCAGACCCCCGATTCCCTTCCTGGCACACCCCAGCTAAACTGGCTCCAACACGTCAGCCACGCTGGTTAAGGACCGAACAAAGCACAAGAAAAATGTGTTTTTAAAGCAATCCAGAGCTATAAGTGTGGCACACACCTAGAACCCCAGCCCTTGGGAGGTGAGGGAAGGTGATCACCAGTTTCAGGGCGGCCTAGGTTATATAGTGAGACTCTTTCTCATAAAATAAAAATAAAAAATAAGCCTAGGAATCCATCCTGACCTCGGTGGATGGGAACATGAGGAATTTTATGTCATGGATCTGCCACAGTTGGCTCAGGTCTGAAGGGACAGCTGGGGGTCTGAGCTACCAATGTTTCCCACATGTACAGGGAGAAAATTCCATCCCTCCCAAGGTCAGGTGGCAGAGGTGTGACAATGGAAAGAATGGTGTGCACGTGGGTGGCATGTGGCTGGTGCCAGCAACCGTGGGGACCCATGCCTGTGATCTCTCCCGCTGTGCCCCCTTCCCACGGCCTCAGCAGCCCTGGAACCATGCAGACTCTGAAATGCAGACCATATCAGGATTCAGAACCAATTACCAAGTTCCTGCAGGTGTCTGGTTTACCTCTTGGGGACATCAAGAGTCTTAATTAATTATGATCTGAAAGGGTTTGATGTTCCAGGAATAAAAAGGCATAAAAGAGCCCTTACTATTTTCAGGAACATTAATTATTTAATGGACACTATTCATACAAAATTAGGACTGTTAAATATAGGTTAGGATTGGGAGCACTGTGGGTATTTTAACCCCAAAGCCTATTCTCCAGCACATGTCCTCAGGGCTAGGCTGCTGGCCCAGCAGAAAGCAGACTGCACTCCAGTCAGCTCTGCTGTGGTGTTGCTATTTGCCTGGCCTCGGTTTATCGTCCCTTAGTGTCTGTTAGATGGTTTTCAACACAAGAGAATTCAGAAATGTCCCATCCTGGGTTCCAATTCTCAGGTTCTTAAGCAGGGGGTCTGGTATGGGAGCCAGAATCCACATGTTAATAAAGTTTGGAAGTCTGTCTCAGAGGCCTCTCAACCTTCGTCCAAAGAACGCTGGCTATGACCCTATGACATCCACTAAGGACCCTTCAGAGTACATTTGTACACAAAAGTCCCTTTCCATTGGCTAATTATGTGCTGAAAGGGTACATTAAACTACATTCAAGTGAACTTCTCTCACTTCCTCTTCGTCAGAGTTTATACAGCTGATTCTGGTGTTAAATCATAAAGTGCTGCTCTCATGTTTAGCTGCTAATCATTTAGGACGGTGACTCCCTGAGGAGCATTCATAGTCCTGTCCTCAGACACCGGAGAAGAAACGCAGCTCCGTGCTCTGCCCAGAATCTGCATGTGAGCCATCTAGCCCATCATCTCTCTCATCTGTCATCTCTCCATCCATCCATCATCACATATCTCCATCTGTCTGTCTGTCTGTCCATCTGCAATGGTTAATCATTAATGGTTTCCAACTTGGCTGGATCTGGAATCGACTGAAGGGCGATCTGCTGGACACACCTGGGAGGAATTCCTTGACCAGGTTGAAAAGTGGGAAGAGTCAGGCCTGGTGGTTCATGCTTTCAATTCCAACACTCGAGAGGTAGAGGCAGGCAGGCCTCTGTGGGTTTGAGGCCAGCCTATTCTACATAGCAAGTTCTAGACCAGCCAGGGGTACAAGGTGAGACCTGTCTCAAAACAAATCAAACAAACAAAAGTGGGAAAATCTACACCAGTTGTGGGCAGCCCAGGTAACAGTCTGGAAAAGAAGGAAGTTTTCCTGCTTGCCTTCACTGTTGTTGGCAAATTCATCTGCCCTGTCATTACCACCACTGCTGGACCACTTCACAGATATCAGAACCCAGCTTCTTCAGGTTTCCAACAAGGATTGAAGACCAGGGTTCTCCAGGAATCCTCCAAGCCTTCAGGGGAAGATTCATACAGCTTAGAACCCAGTCTGTGCACTAAGCAGTTTATCTGGTTCTCGGCCTCTTTTTTTTTAATTAATTAATTTATTTATTTTTCTATTATCAGCTTGATACAGTATAAATTCTTCTCCTGATAGTGAAATGTTTCATTGAGGCTTGCCCAGTAATTGAGTAAAACCAAAACTTATTATAAGCCACAGTCATCCTAGGGTCCCCCCTGCTATGTAGCCTCCCTGGTTCTGTGGGTTGCAGTCTGATTGTTCTTTGCTTTATATCTAGAATCCACTTATGAGAGAGTACATACCATGTTTGTCCTTCTGGGTTTGGGTTACCTCACTCAGGATGATCTTTTTTAGTTCCATCCATTTGCCTGCAAATTTCATGCTGTCATTGTTTTTCTCTGCTGAGTAGTATTCCATTGTGTATATGTGGTTCTTGGCCTCTTAAATGTGAAGCAGTCATTGTTGGACTACCCAGAGCACAGCATGTCAGCCAGTCTCATAAACCCTCTTTAACATATATTCACTCTATTGGTCCTGTTTCTCCTGAGAATCTAACACACCATCAGTCCTTCAACCATCCAATTCATCCATTTACTCATTCATCCACCATTCAATTATCTATCCATCAATCCATCTTCTCTTTCATCCACCCACCCACCCACCCACCCACATATCCATTCATCTAACATCTCTGATTCATCAACCCATGTTTCCATCCTTCTATCTCTGCATCCATTAATCTAGTCTCTCATCCATCCATTCATCCATCTATCTAGTCTCTCATTCATCTGTTCTATCCATTCATCCATTAATCCAAGACACACTATGCTATGAACTAGAGCTACAGACATAGAGCATGGAGCTTGCCCTCTACCCTCCTCTGTCTACAGTCTTTTGAGGAATACAGGCATCAAAAAAGTAACTAAGTAATTCCAAGTCATGGAGACTAATCCTAGGGAGGACTTCACTGGCTCTCCAAATCTGAGCCTAGTGGGTGGGGTATAATGGACCTTACCCCGAGGAGTGAGTGACTGGGGGAGTCTTCTCTGAGGTGTGATGGCAATGGTGAAACCCTACAGTGGATGAGGACATAGCAAAACCTTCCAGTCAGAAGGAAGAGTGAGTGAAAGCCTGTAGCAAATTTTTTCATTAGCCGCCAGCTCACAAATAACAACATGGAGATTTATTAGTTATGAAAGCTTGGCCATTCGCTTAGGCTTGTCCCACTAGCTCTTATAACTTCAATTAACCCATATTTTTTATTAATCTCTGTTTTACCACATGGCTTTTTACTTCTTTCCCGTTCTGCATGTCTGACTCATTCTGCATCTCAATGGCATCTTCACTAGTGCCTAGATTCACCTCGAGTTTCCTCTCTATGCCTGGAAGTCCTACCCGTCTCTCATGCCTAGCTATTGGCCTTTTAGCTCTTTATTACACCAATCACAGCAATATATCTTCACACAGTGTACAAATATTCTACAACACAAGCCCTTAGGCATGAATCTTCTGGGAGCCTGAGTCTGCTCCCCAGTGGAGTGGCCCAGTCTTTTAGTTTTCATCCTTTTGGTGACAAGGAACTTTCCACCCCCAGTAACTGCTCCCCATGCCTGAGGCTTTGGGAAGTCAAGACAATTTATCATTATGAACCCTGTAATATCCACAGAATAGCCTCACCAATGGTCTGAAGTTCATCTAGGCTAGTCCACAAGACACCTTGGACAGCAGAAAACAATGTACTCTGATGTAAGGTTCCTCTTTGATGAATTACCCCACTTCATTTAGCCATGACCCATGGGCTATCATAATCAGTTTCTGTGGCTCTGTCCCAGTGACCCCATGGTGTCCTCTACTGTGAATTTCAGTTTATATGCATTTTAGCACAATTAGTGAATCACAACTCTGCTTGGAAGGAGGTCTGGATTGTTTGACTTAACAGTTTGTATAGTCAGAAAATAGAGTTAGCCACAGTCCAAGAACTGTTTGTACCTTTTATTTGTAACCACAGGTGAGAAGATGGCTTTGTTATGTGTGTCGTGATTGATCTTAAACTTCTGTCGGTCCTGGCGTGTGTTTGGAAGCCTGCTCAGAATGACTTGTGACAAAGATTCATGGGTGACTGCTTAGCAGAGGAATCAGCATGTAAGAATATTCCAGGCGTTTAATTGGCTCTTAAAAGAACAGCTCCGGCAAGCTAATTAAATATCAAGTTAGGGAATGTGTTAATTGATATTTAATAAGGGTGTCAATTGATGTCTAACTAGTCAGTGTGTCTCTTGAAATGTGTCAATTAGATGCCTAAAGATCCTTTCAAGGGGGTTAGGGATTGAATGTGCGGAGGCTGTCATCTGTTAATTTTCTTTAACTTTTCAATCACATCCCTTTCTCCAGTGTTTCTCTGAATTACAGAGCCCCCTGTTTTACATCTGTGAGGCCCCTGCTGACCTTCAGCTGCTGCTACATACAGACCCACAGAGGTAGGCAGACTTTAATGGGGCACCTATTCAGCACCTGTATAAAATCAGAGAGGACTGGTGATCCCTACCCACCAAGGGCTTTGCCTACCCTCACACCACACCCCTTACCCAAAAAGACTCTGGTTCTATCTAGATACTACCCCACCGGAAACCCACACAGCCAGGGCCTTCCCTTACATGTGATCAGCAGGAACAAGAGGGAGTTTAGTCAGGAAAGCCCTGTGAGAATTGAAACCAAGGGAAGGCTTGGCTGACTCAGCCCCAGGTGTCACCCAGGTGTCACATGGGGTCACTGCTGCCCTGCTACCTGAATTGAAATAGTTACTGTCTAAATTCAAAGCAATGGATGTATCTGAAAACCACCACAGTCCTTTCCCGTGGGAGCAGGGGGATGTGAGAGGTGGCAAGCAGAAGAGCAGATGGGTTTCATTTGGATTTTAAAGACATTCCAACTACAGTAGCGACGGTCAGGGGCAGAATAGAAGCAAGGAGACCGCAAAGGGCGCATGACCATTTCAGGCCAACACCTAATTGTGTGCACACTAAGGCAATGGGTGTGAAGAGGTGCACGTTTGGGAAGATTCTAAGGCCGTTCAGGAGAGAACTGGCAGGTATTGGCAAGGAATCGGATGTAGGGATGAGTAAGAGGAAGTGTGAAGAAGAGCCCTCATTTCTGCCTTGACCACTGTGAAGGCTGCTCTGCCCCTGAGGTGGAAAGGAGAGAGGAGAACAGGGAGAGAAGGTTTGGTGAGTCAGCTTTCTGTCATTATAACCAAACACCAGGTAATTTCCACTCTCAGTTTTGGGAGCTCCAGGCCATGATCAGTTGGTCCCATTGCCCTGTGGTCTACAGTAAAGCAAAACACCAAAACATTAGTGGCACAAAACCAGTCAACCCAGGGCCAATATGAGTGACAAAAGAGCAGGGCCAGAGTCCCATGATCCCCTTCAAGTTAATGCCTCCAATGACTTAAAGACCTCCCAGCAGGCCAGGCTTGTAAAGGTCCCTTCACACCTACTAGCACTACACTGAGGAGCAATGCTTGAACACAGGAGTCTGTGGGGTCATGAGGAAGAGCGATGTTTAATTATAAATGGGCTCTAGACACCTTGGGGTCATCTAGGAGCAAAGGCATGGTCCCTGGTGATACAGGTCCACAGCTGGGAGCAGAGGCATGCGCTGACAAGCTCCCTGAGTTGCTACAGAGTAGGTGGGAACTGAAGCAAGGTGCAGTGGACGCTGTCACTTGGGATCAAACTTTGAGCCATCCCAACAATCACAGCCAAGGAGAGGAGGAGGCATAATGGAGACATGAAGGAGCAGCCAAGAGACGAGAATCCCATGGCGTCCCTGAGCCCAGGACAGGCAGTTTCACAGTGGAGGTCCACAGCTTCACCATCACAGGCCCACTAGAGACCATTGAGAGAGGTTTAGATGACCGCCCATCCTAAGAAGGACACCACAAGTTGAATGCAGGTGGCCAGCCACCACCACACCAGCTTCTTTGTTTCTGTCACAGGACCTTCAAGGGCTGAAGTGTCATCTTTCTGCAGTGACACTCCAAAGCCAGCAGCATGGCTTCTGAACTTGGGAGAAGCATCAGCATTCAGCAAAGTTCAACCAAGGAAAGCTTAACAAGGGAACGGGCCTGAGACAGGGAAAGCAACCAGGGAAATGGCCCGAGGTGATTTTGAAGAGCAAGAGAAGAGGGAAGAAGAAAAGGAAGATGAGGGAGGGAGGGAGGGAGGGAGGGAGGGAGGGAGGGAGGGAGGGAGAGATAAAGGGACGTAGGGAGATAGGAAAGGAAGAAGAGAGTGAGGGAGGGAGACAAGGAGGGAGAAAGGGAAAGAGGGAGGAAGGGAGGGAGGGAGAGAGAGGGGGAGGAAGGAAGGGAGGGAGGGAGGGAGAAAGGGAGGGAGGGAGGTTGGATGGGGAGACAGAGGGAGGGAAGTAAGTACCATGGCCAGAGGCATTCTGCAGGCATAGTCTGGATTCCACTCTAGCACACAGGTCAATCCCCCGGCAGAGAGCAGTGCAGAGGGACCACAAGGAGTTTGAAACAGTACCTCTGAAGCTCTCTGAGTCCCTGCTTTCCTGATGATTATGGGGCCACAGCATCTGGGGGAGTCTCCCTGACTGACCGTTTCTAGCATTGCCTCCATCCTGGGAGTCACTGTGGGATGCTGTCCCCACACATAATGAAGCATGCTGATAGTGTCACCAGGGAGGGTCTGATAAGGCTCCTGTGTGTGCTCAGGGGGAAAGGACAGAGGCAGGACTGCAATACAGCAAGCAATCCAGGATCAGACAAGTCAGGGTTCAAGTTCTGGGACTCCCTAGCTGGGTGTCCCTGACCGTGTCCCTCGGCATCTCTGAAGACACCAGAAAGTAGAGAGCAATTAGTCTGTGCCTCCTTCAGTGGAGGCAGAATTCAGAGGGGAAACGGAGGTGCCTTCAGCTTGCCAGACATCACACTGCAGCAGCGAGTCCATGCTGAGGATCGGCAGCACAAGCCTGGCTCCACTCAATTCCAACGAGAAGGGAAAACCATCAACTCCAGAGCTGTTCTCCGAGATGCTTATTCAGTTACCAATAACAACCGTTGCCATGGAAACAGGCCGTCCAGCCAGCCAGCCTGGAATTATTCTCAGGCCAGAGCCAGATTAGTCATCTCCAAACCAAAAAGACTGCCTGAGCCCCAGCTGCCCCCAGTCACCCAGCTGAGGTTGAGGGGAAGGGTCCTACCTCTTCCTTCCATGTGCTTCCTGTCCTGAGGTCCCACTATTTGAAAGTTGACTGAGACATGAGACAAAGCCTAATGGATTGCACAGTTTCAAATTCTTCATAAAGTCAGAGGACAGCAGCCTGTGTCAGATAGGTTGATATCACAGAATGGGAGGATCCAGCGTAATTACCCGGCTGCAACAGCCTGCGGACCCAGGACTGCTTTGGAGGTGGGTGCTGGGGTCAGGCTCTGTGGAAAAAGCCAGACCCAAAGGGGCACTTCAGAGGGAGCCAGCCAGCTGGGAAGCTGAAATGAGCTCCACAAGGGATAGTGATGTTCACACTTGAGCAAAGACCTCAGTTTCTCCAAGGCCTTGAAGCATGTTCCTAGAGAGGAGGGGGCCATGTTAAAAAAAAAATCTGAAAATTGGCATGTGGATCAGTAGTAGTTAGTTACCGAGCATTGGCTCAGTAGAGCACTTGTATAGTATGAGCTCAGTAGTAGAGTACTTGTATAGTATGAGCTCAGTAGTAGAGTACTTGTATAGTATGAGCTCAGTAGTAGAGTACTTGTATAGTATGAGCTCAGTAGTAGAGTACTTGTGTAGTATGGACTCAGCAGTAAAGTACTTGCCTAACATGGGCAAGGCCATAGATTTGATACCCAGAAGGGTAAAGAACTTAGAATGGTAGGTCAAAAGGAAGCAGTTCTGGGGAGACGGCTCAGGCGGTAAAATGCCTGCCACACAAACATGAAGACCTGAGTTTGGTTCCCCAGCACTCCGTGTAAAAAGCCAGCATTGACAAAGAGGAGACAGGAGCGTCCCTGGAGATCACGGGCTGGCCATTCTAATCAAATTAGTGAGTCCCGGGATCAGTGTGAGACCCTACCATAGAAACCAAAGTGGAGAGCAACTGAAGGAGACACCTGATGCTGACCTATGACCTCCACAGGCACATGGGGGGGGGAGCATCTGCTTGCACATAAGCACACACAACCACAAACATACACCACATACACATATACACAGAGAAAGCTGGAACAGCCCTTCCTACTGCGGATGGAGCGACTGGGCTTAACCACAGCAACCTGGACGCAGCGATCTCACTGCAGCCCAAACCCTTCCCAGCAGGAGCCTCCTCAGTGTTACTCAGTGTAACAGAGCTTCCAAGCCAAGGAGGCTCCCGCTGTGGATCGGCTGTTGCTGTGGTAGTGAGTTCTCCGTCCCTGGAAACACACAAGAAAGGCCAGGTGACTCGATGAAGTGCTTCTGAGGGTTTCTTGACAGGAAGTCAGAACTAGATGGGCTTGGAACTGGCTCTTGGATGAATGTCATGATCCTGCAGCGACCGGAGATGTCACCACCTCATCTCAGGTCACAACGTGCAGATCCCCAGACACCTGGGCCTCTCAGCTAGATCTCCATAGCCAGGGCTGGGCCCAGACTGGAACGTTCTCAACTCTTACACAAAGAAATGATCCAAAGTTGGATGTGATAGTGCATGCCTATAGTCTCAGCACTCGGGGGGATGAGGCAGTCAAGGCTAGACTTGGATACATAGCAAATTTGAGGCCAGCCTGGGTTGCATGAGACTTTGTCTCAAAAAAAAGATTTTCAATGATGTTACATTACATTTATATATCAACTTGTATAAATGATTCAATTTTCCATATTAAATGTTTTAAATTAAAAATAGTAATAAGTGGCCATTCTCCCTTTTATCCCTGTTTGGGCAAACTGCTCAGATTTGATAGGCTTCAGCATCCTATGTGGCAGATTCTTCCAGAGGGGTCTGGAGTGGAACCCCACAGCACACAGACACGCGGGGTGCTCTCCCCACCCGGAGCTCCTGAAGAGACAGCAGCTTCTCTGTGCTGAAGAAGAAGGTCCGTGCTCCGTATTAATCAGCTCCCATTAATTTTTCAAAGTAGACAACAGCCCACTTCCTCCTCCCCCACAGTGCCTCATCCATAATTGATCCCACGCTGCTCTTACCCAAACAGGCCGGGCAGAGGCTGGCTGCACAGCTCAGGACACTTCCTGTTGCACTCCTATTCACTGTCCCAACTCCATCTATAAAGGGTATACATGGAGGGTTGGCACTGAAGGGTCAGCGCTTTCTCTTCATCAGAAACAGTGAGGGGGAGAGAGGACATGCTCCCAAAATCCTGTGCACACACACCAGCTTGAAAGGAACTAGAGACAGTGAGTTGGGGCCGTCTTTTTGGCCTAGTGAGTGACCCGAGTTCAGTCTACAGAAGCCACATGGTGAAAAGAGACAATCAACACCTGAGAATTGTCCTCTGACCTCCACAGACTTGCTGTGGCATGCATGTGCCAACACGTGTGTGTGTGTGTGTGTGTGTGTGTGTGTGTGTGTGTCTGTGTGTGTGTGTGTGTGTCTGTGTGTATACATGTTCATGTCTGTGCAGGTATGTGTGTACATGTGTGAGCCTGTGTGTGTGTACATGTTCATGTGTGCATGCTTGTGTACAGTGTACATGACTGTGCAGGTATGTATGCATATGTGGATATGGAGTCCAGAGGTCAACAATGAGTTTCTCCCTCAATTGTTCCTCTGTGTTGTTTGTTTGTTCGCTTGTTTGAGACAGGGTCTCTCACTGAACCCGAAGCTTGCTGACTCAGCAAGTTTGGCTGGCCACGGCACTCCACGGATTCCCTGTCTCTGTCACCCTCTCTGACACTGAGAGCTGGAGTTCCAAGTGCATGCCTCCATGTCTGGCTTTTTATGTGGATGCTGGGGGATTTGAACTCAGGTCCTCCTGCTTGAAACTGAGCCACCTCCCCAGTCCTTTTTATCTTTTAAAAAGCTGAGTTTCGAGGAGAGCAGGGCACTGGAAGAGCTGGAGCAGGCTGGCATGTTCATGAGGTTCCGTTCTTAGAGAACTGTCATGACCTGACCTATCTGCCGACCCCTGGAAAGTTACCACAAGACCAACCTTTAAGATGTCTTCATTTGTTTATTTACAAGTGTGTGTGTGTGTGTGTGTGTGTGTGTGTGTGTGTGTGTGTTTGTGTGTATACACCTGAAGAGGGCATCAGATCCCCTGGAACTGTAGTTATAGATGGTTATGAGCCACCCAGTATCAGTGCTGGGATGCTTATTGTATGTATGTATTGTGTATGTATGTATGTATGTATGTATGTATGTATGCATGTATTTGTGTGTGTGTGTGTGTGTGTGTGTGTGTGTGTGTGTGTGCATGTGTGTATGAGAGGGGGGAGGGAAGGAGGGAGGTCACAGTGCACATTTGGAGGTCAAAGGACAACTAACTAGTAGGAGTCGATTCTTTCATCACATGGGTCCTGGGTATCGAACTCAGGTCCTCAGGCTTGGTAGCAAGAGCCTTCCTGTCCTGAGCCATCCCACTGGCCTGAAAATCATCTTTTCTAACCAAAGAAGCTAGGGTCATTTGGTACCCACCAACAAAAGGATGATGCTACACCCTTACTTTTCTATGTGGACAAAACTAATTTGAAACACATGCAAGCTGTGGATTAAAGCTCTTAGAAGAAAGTTAGGCATAAGTCTGTGTGACTTTGAACTATACAACAGTTTCTTAAAAACAACATCAAAGCAGTTAGAAGCAGGTACTGATCTTCTAGAAGACCTAAGTTCCACACCAGGAGTTCACAACCACCTGTAACTCCAGCTATAGAGGAACGAAGCCTTCCTCCAGCCTCTATGGGCACATACAATGCCATACAGTCATATACACATATATAGAAATAGGGTTTTAAAAAAATAAATCTTTAGGGGGTCAGTGGTGGCACATGCCTTTAATCCCAGCACTGAGGAGGCAGAGGCAGGTGGATCTCTGTGAGTTCTAGCACAGACAGAGCTACACAGAGAAACCTTGTCTTAAGGAACCAAATAAACAAACAAACAAACAAACAAACAAATAAAGCTTTCAAAAAAGAAAGAGCATCAAATGCACAAGCAATAATTTAAAAAAAATTAGACTTCAGCAGGGCGGTGGTGGTACACGCCTTTAATCCCAGCACTAGGGAGGCAGAGACAGGTGGATCTCTGTGAGTTCAAGGCCAGCCTGGGCTACAGAGTGAGTTTCAGGACAGGCACCAAAACTACCCTGTCTCAAAAAAACAAACAAACAAAAAGTTAGACTTCATTTATTGCTTTGTTTGGGCATTTTTTTTCCTTATTGGTCTTTTTCTTGTGTATTTTGTTTCCTGTTTTTCTCTTCTGGGAACATGCTGTGTGGTTCCTGGTTTTGTTTTGTTTGTGCCTGTTGTTTTAAGAAAGAGAGAGAAGAGAAGGGTGTGGAGTTAGACGGTAGGGAGGTGGGGAAGACCTGGGAGTAGCTGGGGGAGAGGAAAGGTGAGATCAGAATATATTGTATGAAAAAAGTGTCAATTAAAATAAGTATATGAATGAAAATTAGAGTTCAGAAAGATTTAAAACCTGCACTTTAGGGCTGCCATCTAAAAGAAACAGAACAATACAACCCTGCAGAATAGGAGACGGTATCTGTAAGTCTTATATCTGATAGAGACAGATATGCAGAATACTTGAATGCTTAATAATTAAAAAATAATAAGATCAGGAGTCCAATTTTAAAATGAACACAGGATTTGAACGAGCATTTCTCCAATGGCCAGGAAGCACATTTAAAAAGATTCTCAGCACCATTAGTCACTATGGAAACACAAACCAATACCTCAGTGAGAAATGGCTTCACCTACTGAAGTGGCTAAAAACAACAGGGAGAATAATAAGTGTTGACAAGGACGTGGCAATGGAAACACATAAACCGGTGGTCAGAATGTGGAATCGTGCAGCTGCTTTGGAAGGCACTTTGGCAGTTACTCAAAAAGCTAAACATAGAACTGCTGTGTGCCTAAGTAGTTTCATCCTGTATACATAGCCAAGAGGATTGAAAACAAACATGAAAATACCCAAAGCAGCAAGCTCATGAGAGTCAAAGAGTAGGGCTGTTTGTTACTGAGCGGAGTGTGTTGCAGCTGCATGACAGAATACTGCCAACCACAGAAAGGAATGGGTACTATTGTACTGTGCCTTGGGTGGACTCGGAAAGCATTTTGGTACACGAAGGTAGCCAGGCAGAGCACCGAGGATGGAGTTTGGTGGTGGGGCCCTTGCATAGCATGTGCAAAGCCATGGGTTCCAGTCCTAGCCCTGCCCCCTAGAAAGGATAGGATAAATAGACAGACAGACATAAGATAGATAGATAGATAGATAGATAGATAGATAGATAGATAGATAGATAGATGGAATAAAGGATAAATAAAGGATGGAAGGAGGCAGAGGAGCAAGTCAGAGACAAATCCACATATTTTATAATACCACTTATCTGAAATGTTCAGAAAAGCCATACCTATAAGGACGGAGGCAGCCTGGGGGGGAGGGAGAAAGAAGAGGAGGTAGAGGGGTTCTGATGCTTGGACTGTGGTTGGGGAAGGCCTCCACAGAGGGACAACTGAATAGTCCTAAAGAACCAGGGTGTGCCACACAGACCTTCCTGGCAGAGTAAAGTTGGCTCAGAGACTAGAGCTGGGAAGAGCCTGGGGTGTGGAGGATGAGGTGAGCAGGTGGGCATATCCACAGTGAGGGTTTGGGGGTGTGGAGGATGAGGTGAGCAGGTGAGCAGACCCGCAGTGAGGGTTTGGGGTGTGGAGAATGAGGTGAGCAGGTGAGCAGACCCACAGTGAGGGTTTGGGGGTGTGGAGGATGAGGTGAGCAGGTGGGCATATCCACAGTGAGGGTTTAGGGTGTGGAGAATGAGGTGAGCAGGTGAGCAGACCCGCAGTGAGGGTTTGGGGTGTAGAAAATGAGGTGAGCAAGTGAGCAGACCCTCAGTGAGGGTTTGGGGGCTGTGGAGGATGAGGTGAGCAGGTGGGCAGATCCACAGTGAGGGTTTGGGGGTGTGGAGGATGAGGTGAGCAGGTGGGCAGATCCACAGTGAGGGTTTGGGGGTGTGGAGGATGAGGTGAGCAGGTGGGCAGACCCACAGTGAGGGTTTGGGGGTGTGGAGGATGAGGTGAGCAGATCCACAGTGAGGGTTTAGGGGTGTTGAGGATGAGGTGAGCAGGTGGGCATATCCACAGTGAGGGTTTAGGGGTGTGGAGGATGAGGTGAGCAGACCCACAGTGAGGATTTGGGGGTGTGGAGGATGAGGTGGGCAGGTGAGCAGACCCACAGTGAGGGTTTTGGGGGTGTGGAGGATGAGGCAGGCAGTTGGGCAGATCCACAGTGAGGGTTTAGAGGTTTCTCCTAAGAGAGAAGCAAGATTTGCAGGGCCTTAATGGTGGATGACCAGTTGGGGCTCAGCTACTGTTTCTCCAAGGCCTCTCTTGCCACAGCATGGTGAAGGGGCTGGGGGTGGTCACAGGTACAGAATGGAGGGGCTCATCAGACTGGTGAGGAGGGATGAAATGGACACAGGGAGCTAGACAGAGGCAAGTGGGCACTTGGAGAACTATCCAGGGGCCTGAGCCAAGATTTGCTGATGCACAAAATGTTCAGCTCCAAGCAAGAGCTTTTTCCTCTGCTCCTCTTAAAGGCTTTTATTCTTTCCTCATCCATTTGCAGGGAGAGCGAACGCAGGTATTTTTAGAAAGTCTTCAGGAGCGAGAGCTGAAGAGAGGAGGTGAAAGTTCCCCCCACCTCTTGAGCTCTCCAAACCAAAGCTCAGAACGTCTACAGAGAAGGCGGCACCAGAATGTATCCGACAGCTCCATCCATAACAGCCCTGACAGGGCTGTGCCTCCCCAAACGTCCATCGGCACTGGGGTGTGTCTCAAAAGCACTCTGCTGTTCCAAAGGTGAGACAACAGAAGGATCAGTGAGCGAGAGGGCATGTGCGTGATTTCTCACACACACTGCTCATCCACAGTCAAGGCCACTCACAGCAGGATAAATGTCACAGCAGCTTTCTGCAGCAGGGGCAGAAACCGGATGGGGAGGGACACATGGAGATCTAGGAAGATTCTATAACCTTTCTGGATAAAGCTGGAAATCTGCTGTATCTAGATTTGAGTGATGGTATGCAGGTGTATGCGGTTTTAACAATGTCATCCGACTGGGCACAGTGGGGGAGGGGGAAGCAGGACGATGGCAGGGTTGAGGGCAGGCTGGGCTACCTAGCAAGACCATCTGAAGAAACAAAGCTGGGGCTAAGGAGGGTTCCAACCAGTAAAGCACTTGCCTTGCAAGCATAAGACTCAAGTTTTATCTCCAAACACAGGTGAAAGGTTGAATATGGTGGCGCTCCCCTGCAGTCAGCACCGGGGAGACAGAGAGATGGACCCCTAGGGCTCACTAGCCAGACAGCCTGGCCTACTTGTCTCAAAAAACAAGATGAGCCAGACATGGTAGTGCACACCTTTAATCCCAGCACTCAGAGGCAGAAGCAAGAGAGTGCTGCTTATGCTGTGTAGTGAGACCCTGCAAAACAAGGGGCTGGAGAGAGGGCTCAGTGGTTACGAGCACTGGTTGTTCTTCCAGAGGACCCGGGTTCAATTCCCAGTGCCCACAGGGCAGCTCACAGCCATTTGTAACTCCAGTTCCAGATGATCCAACACCTCCTTCTGGCCTCCTCAGGCACTGCATATACATGGTGCATGAGATATTCATGCAGGCGAAACATGAAATAAAAATAAAATCCCCCAAAAAAAACTTAAAAAAAAAAGGTGAATGGTGACTGAGGAACAACACCCAAGGTTGTCCTCTGGTCACTACACACAATGCTCACATATCCTGGCATAGCTTGTTAGGTTGCTGCTGCTGGGATAAACACATGGCCAAATATAACTTGGGGAGTAAAGCATTTATTTCATCTTATGCTTCTAGGTCAGTCAGGGCAAGAACTAAGGGCAAGAGCTTAAATCGGGAACCCATTGCTCACTGACTCACACTCAGCGCATGCTCAGTCTTCTTAATAAGTTTTACCACCTGCCCAGGGGTAGCACCACCCATACTGCACTGGACCCTTATTATTGTATATTAATTGGCAGTCAAGAAAATGCCTCATAGACATGTCTATAGGCCAATCTGATGGAGGCAACTCCTCAGCTGAGACCACCTCTTCCCAAGTGACTCCTTTCAAGTTGATAATAACAACTAACCATTATACATGTATATCTGTCACACACATGAATGCATACAAAAAATAAGAAGTGTTACTGATCACCAGTGGAAGCTGTGTGCACATCATATGCTCCTGATGTCTGTGTCTCCTCCCCACAATCCGCAACCCCAGCCTAATCTCAAACAAAACACCAGCAAACCCCCAATGGAGAGACACTCAGCAAAAATTGCTGTCAAGATCATGACAAATAGGAGGGGACTGAGAACTGTCAGAGCAGATGAACCTAAGAAGTCGTGACAGCCGAACGCACTCTGGAACCCTGGAACAGAAAGAGCCATGCATGTGAAATCCAAGTACACTATGGAACTCGTTCCTCACCACGCACCCATGCTGGTGCCTTACTTTTGACAACTGTATTATGGTAATGCAAGACATTAACATCAGGGGAAAACAGCTGGAGAGAACGTGGGAACTCAGGACTACATTTGCAACATTTCTCTCTCTTTTTCTTATTTAAGAAATGTTTTTATTCATTTTACATACCAAGCACAGATCCCCCTCTCCTCCTTCTCCTCCTCCTTCTCTCCCCCAGCCTCCCCCACCCTGACCCAACCCTCATACTGTCCTCCAAAAGGGTAAGGCCTCCCATGGGGAGTCATCAAAGCCTGGTACATTCATATGAGGCAGGACCAAGTCTCTCCCCCTGCATCAAGGCTGAGCAAGGCATCCCACCATAGGTAATGGGCTTCGGAATGCCAGTTCCTGCACCAGGGATAGATCCTGATCCCACTGCCAGGGCCCCTCAAACAAACCAAGCTATGTAAAATATTTATTGTTAAATAAAAAAAAAAGTTGTAAAGCCATGAAAAGTATGAAGCTGTGATTCTGCTTCCCACGAGTTTTCTTCCTGGTACCCCAGAAGTGGCCCCCTGACCTTGGCTGTTCATTGCAATCTTGGGATCCTGTGCTGAATGGACCAAAACCCACATCATGAGGTCTAGTCAGCTTGGATGCTCTTTTGGGTGACTTCCCCTTTGAGTCTGAGAAAACACCAAGCTTGGCCACACTCCTTAGTTTCCCTCTCCACCCCCAGCTCTTCTTGTGGTTAACTTCCAGATATCCTCTAAGACCCACTGACATTTCACATCCTCTGTGAACCCTTTCCTAACTCCTTTAGCCTGAATTATGTATATTTACCCATCCATCCAACCAACCATCCATCATCCAACCATCCAAACATCCATCTAATCAACCATCCATCCAACCAACCATCTATCATCCAACCATCCAACCATCCACTCACCCACCCATCCATCCATCCATCCATCCATCCATCCATCCATCCATCCAACCCAAAGTCACCTGCCTGGGTTCATCCCAGCCCTGCTACCCTCCTGCTGAATGTACTAGTTAGCTACTTGGAGCCCTATTTTCTGCATCTGGAAAATGGAAATACTTTCTCTTGGGCCACCAATTTACCTATGTTCCACAGACCTACCCCTGCTGTGGGATGTATGGCAAATGTGTTGCTAATTAGTCAATAAATAAAACACTGATTGGCCATTGGCTAGGCAGGAAGTGTAGGCGGGGCAAGGAGGAGAATAAAGCTGGGAAGTGGAAGGCTGAGTCAGAGAGACACTGCCAGCCGCCACGATGAGAAACAGCTTGTGAAGATGCCGGTAAGCCACGAGCCATGTGGCAAGGTATAGATTAAAGGAAATGGATTAATTTAAGCTATAAGAACAGTTAGCAAGAAGCCTGCCACGGCCATACAGTTTGAAAGCAACATAAGTCTCTGTGTTTACTTGGTCGGGTCTGAGAGGCTGTGGGACTGGCAGGTGAAAGAGATTTGCCCTGACTGTGGGCCAGGCAGGAAAACTCTAGCTACATACCCCCCCACACACACCAGCACTATAGTCTTGGCCTTTCACTGCACCAATAAACACTTACCCAGTAACTTCTGTTTGCAGATACACCATGCTGCAAGGAGCCAGCAGAATCATACTCCTTCCTGTCCTCTAACACTTTCCCCATGCCCAAGTCATTCATTTCCTTGAGTTCACCCCTTCAATGACTACCTCTTGCACAGCCTTCAGCTCATCCCCAAATTTTACATTTTCTAGAGAGCCTTTCTTGACTCCCTGAGCCATGCAGGGATTCCTCAAATCTCTTCTTGCTAAGTTGTCTCCATGATCCAACACAAAATCAGACACCAACAAGCACGCAATACTTGCTGAAGGGAAGGATGGGTTGGATGGATGGATGGATGGATAGATGGATGGATGGATGGATGGATGGGTAGAAGGTTGGATGGATGATTGGCTGACTGGATGTTGGTTGGATGGATGGTTGATTGGATGGATAGATGGTTGAATGGATGGATGGATAGATGGATGGATCGATAGATGGATGGATAGATGGATGGATGGATGGATGGATGGATGGGTAAATATACATAATTCAGGCTAAAGGAGTTAGGAAAGGGTTCACAGAGGATGTGAAATGTCAGTGGGTCTTAGAGGATATCTGGAAGTTAACCACAAGAAGAGCTGGGGGTGGAGAGGGAAACTAAGGAGTGTGGCCAAGCTTGGTGTTTTCTCAGACTCAAAGGGGAAGTCACCCAAAAGAGCATCCAAGCTGACTAGACCTCATGATGTGGGTTTTGGTCCATTCAGCACAGGATCCCAAGATTGCAATGAACAGCCAAGGTCAGGGGGCCACTTCTGGGGTACCAGGAAGAAAACTCATGGGAGGCAGGATCACAGCTTCACACTTTTCATGGCACAGGGAGTAAGGAAGAGAGAAGGCAGAATCCAGGTCAGGGTGAGAGCCACCCAGAAAGAAGAAAGTCCAGGGACTCAGCAGGGAAATGGTGCCAAGGCTGAGTAATGAAAGAGGCAGAACCCAAGAGACTCAGGTGTGTGTGGCTTGTGTAAACAGCTGTACAGTTCACACCACACACACACACACACACACACACACACACACACACACACACACACACACACACCGAGGCATGCAGCCTTCCCTCTCCAGCCAGCACCTGCACAGCACACACCTAGCATCTCGCAGAGAGTCTCCGACCTTATTAAAATCAAACTGCCTGCACCCGAGCTGGCAAGGCAAAGCCCAGCCAAACTCCAATTTCTACTGTATTGGGTTCCCACAAGCTAAGGCAAGCAGGAGCGTCTAGAAGGAGCTTCAAGCTCCAGTGGTTCTCCTTTTCTCAGGAGCAATTGCTACTTTCATAAACGCTGGGTGGGGGCAGGAGTAAGAGGAAGATAGCGAAGACAGACAGGGGCTGAGCCATTGCTCATTATAGGCAAGTCCTGATATGGAGAGGTGGGGAAAAAAAAACCCAGACGGTGCTATCTTCAAATATCACAGTGTTGTGACTTCTAACGGCATCCACCGAATCTTGTTTCATTACATCTGCCAAAAGGGAGAAAAAAAATTGAATTACCATGCTAATGTCTTCTCTTTGGGTGAAATCTGTGATTCAGGTACGTGGATATAAAATACATCATTAGTCGCTTTTAAACTTGTCTCTAATGATGAAAACACATCTTGGGGCATCAAGGGGAGACGGAGCCCAGCCCGGCAGTGGCGGCGGAGCCTTGCAAAAACCTTAATGTGACAATACAGTTTCTTTTTCCCTCTGAGATGACAGTTAATTCTAGACCAGGAAGGCTGTCAAAAATGCTTAGTTCTGCTCCACTTGAGTTAATTACCGGCCCTGGGGCAGGCTGCCCTCCACTCCTCTGCTAATGGGGCTGGGCTCCAGGTAAAAAATCCATTTGCAAGAATGTTTTCCTTGCTCCAGATCTAATTTATTGAATATCAAATATTTATGCCAATGCAATTAAAGTGACAACATTGCTCTCCCCTCGCCCCAGCCCCCAAGCTTCAGCAAGTACAGGCTGGCTGATGGAATGCTTCAACCAATCCTGTATACTATGGCGCAGGGGTGGAGGATGTGGTGGTGGGGGGCGGGTATTTGAGTTTCTCAAAACCTCTTGGCCCTGCAAAATGACCTGAGTTTTTTCCATCTTTCTCTGGAAGCAGGTGCTTGAGCTGAGGAGCTGAGGCAGGAGGATCACCTGGGTTTCAACTCAACCAACACGCTTTGCCACAAACTGTTGCAGTGTGCTGTTGCTGAGTGAGGCAGAGCAGTCACTGTGCCTGGCCCCAGCCCTGGCCCGGTCTGACAATGCAGACAACGCAGGGCACATGTGGAAATGTGGCTAACACTGATGACACAGATAAGCTGGCTGTCTTGGGTAGGCTTTTCCTGCTGTGACAAAACACCATGACCAAAAGCAACTCAGGAAGCAAGGAGTGTTTTGGTTGGTTGGTTTTTGATTTTTGGTTTTAGTTCGTACTTGTAGGTAACAGTCCATCACGGAGGGAAGTCAGAGCAGGAAATCAAGGCAGGAACCTAGAGGCAGGAACTGAAGCCAAAGAAACCATGAAGGCATGCTGCTTATTTGCTTGCTCCTCGTGTCTTGCTCGGCCTGATTTCTTACAGCACCTGAAACTACCAACCAAGGGTGGCACCACCTAAAGCGAGCTTGGTCTTGTCACATTAATCACTATTTAAGGAAATGTCCCGCAGGCTTGCCTACAGCAGGATCTTATGGTGGCATTTTCTCAGTTGAGGTTGCTTCCTCTCAGATGACTTGTGGCAAGTTGACACACAGAGGAATCTCAGTGAGAGTTTGGGAGTCCCCACAGCTTGAAAATTGTCACGCTTCCTTCCACAGTTGAACCTACCTGCTGAAGGGTCTAAGTCCAGGGCCAGAAATCTGGTGGCTTGAGTTTGACACCCAGAACATGTGGTGGAAGGAGGGAACCAACTCCCAAATGCTGTCCTCTCATGTCCACACTTGCACCGTGGCATCGGCACGTATACAATTAATTGATTTAAAAACAGGTTTTAAAAGAAAGAAAGTTCTGGCTCCAACAAGGTGTGTTATATTTTTTCCAAAACTCTAGGCACTCCCCAAGAGGGCCTCAGCCTGCCTAGACCATGAGGCCTCAGGGCAAGACAGGTTCCAGATTTATCCTCCAAGGTCTCCTAAGTCATAGATGGATGATTTGACATCTGCCTCAAATAGAGGTGACTAGTGATGATGGACCAATAACAATCCAATGGGTACCCTTCCCCAGGGATGCCTGACAACATGGAAAAGAGGGAGGTCTTTTTCTTTCTTTCTTTCTTTCTTTCTTTCTTTCTTTCTTTCTTTCTTTCTTTCTTTCTTTCTTTTGGTTTTTGAGACAGGGTTTCTCTGTGTAGCTCTGGCTGTTCTGGAACTCACTCTGTAACCCAGGCTGGCCTCGAACTCACAGAGATCTGCCTGCCTCTGCCTCCTGAGTGCTGGAATTACAGGCCCTATTCTTTCTTTTTTTCTTCCCTGAAGCAAGGGGGTCAGAAAGCACAAGCTAAGAGTTGATATAGCATCTCCTACAGGGGATGTCCAAGGTGTCCTCTGGCTGGTGACTTCCCTAACGTTTCTCCTTGAGTTTGAGTGGTGACTCTAAGGAGACACAGGCCTTCTGAGATGACCACATCAGAGCTGCTGGGTGAGCTTCAGGAAAGTGTCACTAAACACAGTGCAGACTTGGCTAGCGTGCATCATCTTTTGACTTTGACTCTTCACACCTGGTGACTTTCATCTCATATTGCAACCATCCTGTGACCTTGAGGTGACCATGAGGGATAGGCCAAAAGAATCAGAGATTTCTATCTAATCCCAGCTTTGGCAAAGCCAGGAGGGACTCAGTATTTATTAGAGAGTTCCCTGACTTCCTGGGCCTCAGTTTCCCCTTCTGCAACCTGAGTTGTTTCAACTAGAGGTCCTCTCTAGCATCCTATGGGCTAAAGTCTGAATCAGAAGTGACAGCAGCTGAAATGATGAGCTGAGAATGAGAAGCAAGGACAGGCAGCATGGGAAGAAAAGTCTGGAAGATGACATGTAATCATTTGTAGGGTATTTAAAAAACTAAATGTTGCCGGGCACTGGTGGCACACTCCTTTAATACCAGCACTCTGGAGGTAGAGGTAGGCGGATTCTGAGTTCAAAGCCAGCTTGGTCTACAGAGCAAGTTCTAGGACAGCCAGGACTACACAGAGAGACCCTGTCTGGAAAATAAATGAATGAATGAATGAATGAATGAATGAATACTAAATGTCATCACCTTTGTATGTGTGTAGGTGCATATGCATATACATGTGCACAGCAGAGGACAATGTTGAGTGTCTTCCTCCATCTCCTGCTTGTGTTTTTAAGACATTCTTTCACTGGATGACTCGCTGATTGGCTAGACTAGCTGGCGGGCAAGTCCCCATCATCCTCTTGTCTCCACCTCCCAGAGATTAGAGGTGTGCACTACCACCTATAACGTGGATCCAAACTCAGGTTCCCACCCTTGTACAGCCAACACTTTACCTAGTTAGCCATCTTCCCAGCCTCCACCTTCTTTTTTGATTCAGAGTCTCTTCCCTAACCTGGAACTCACTGATTCAGCTGACCAGTGAGCCCCATGATCCTCTGGTCTCCACGTTCCTGGCACTGGTGTAGCTGCACACCACCATACGCGCTTTTCACAGAGAACCAAACTCAGGCCGTCATGCTTATGCATCGAGCACTTTAGCAGCTCAGCCATCTCCCCGGACCCCTACTTATTTTTATTAGCAGAACAACTCGGAGTAGATCTTCACAAGATTTGGTCTCATCCTTATGATCTTGACTTGGGGAGAGAAAAGGGCAGCTAACTTATGGTATTTAAATATTAAATATGTACATTGTATTAAAAGCTTGATTCCATTCCAGGAAAATAATTCACAGCATCCAAAGCCAAGAAGAAGGAGACTTGGCCATCTATGTGAACAGTGTCTGGTTAACCAAGGAAAAAGCATGTGCTGCCTGCCTTGGTTCCCAACTTCTGCAGAGACCCGGGTGTCTACTCCAATCTGCCTTCCCAGCAGAGCACGGATACCACTCAAGGAAGCAACACACCTATTTAAAATGTTACATTTCCTAGCTGCTCTGCCAAGAGGGCGGGTGACATAACCAAGTCTGGCGAGTGACTGGTGTGGAGAGGCTGCTGATGGCTGCTGTCTGGAAAGTGCCACCCAACGTGGTGACGACTTGGCTGGCATGGGTCATCTTTTGTCCTTGTCTTTTAACACCTCATGACCTTCATCTCATTCTTCAACCATTCTGTGACCTTGAGGTGACCACAAGGGACAGGCAGAAAGAATCAGAGACTTACATCTAAATTCCAGCTTTGGAAAACTCTGTGAACTTGGACAGGTCATTTAAGATCTCTGAGCCTCACTGCCTTACATATTGTGTTGTGGAGATTAACTGAGGGGTTGGGGAGATGGTTTCTGTATGAGCACACGGACCTCACTTCAATTCCCAGTACTCGTGTAAAGAGGCTGAGTGTGGTTGGATGTGGCTGGGCGCTCCAGTGGTCCCAGCTCTGAGGTGGTGGAGACAGGAGGGTTTCTGGGATTTGCTGGCCAGACAGTCTAGCTGAATAGGTGAACTCCAGGTTCAGTAAAAGACTTTGTCTCAGAAAAGTAGAGAATTGCCAGGCAGTGATGGTGCATGTCTTTAATCCCAGCACTCAAGAGGCAGAGAGAGACAGGTGGATCTCTGTGAGTTGGAGGCCAGCCTGGTCTACAAATCCAATTCTAGGACAGCCAGAGCTGTTACACAGAGAAACTTTGTCTCAAAACAAAACAAAAGTGGAAAGTGATTGAAAAAGACACTCAACATTGACCTCTGTGCCTTCATGTATGCACACGTGTGCATAAACACCTGTACACACAAGTACACACACACACACACACATACAGACACACACAAATTAACTGAAAGACTTCATCACCTTAAAGAATAGTGTTTTATAAATTACATGGCTCACAAAACAATTTAGTACAGTAATTATGAAGCTGAGATGGGAAGGTAATGAGTTCCAGCCAGCCTGGGCCACACTGTGAAACCTGTCTCCAAAAAAAAACTAACATAGTAAGTAATAACTCTGCACTGGTTATGGTGGTGCATGCTGGTAGGGTTTGCTGAAAGATGCTGTGTGGTGGTGGTGCACGTCTTTAATCCCAGTACTTGGGAGGCAGAGGCAGGTGGATCTCTATGAATTCAAGGCCAGCCTGGTCTACAGAGTGAGTTCTAGGACAGCCATGGCTATTACACAGAGAAGCCATGTCTTTAAAAAAAAATGATAGTTTACTCTCCTTTCTGGTTTCATAAGTATAGTGGTTTGAATGAGAAATGTCCCCATAATCTTGGGCATTTGAGCATTGGGCCCCAGTTGGTGGTGCTTTTTGAGGTTAGGAAGTCTGGCCTTGTTGGAGGAAGTATGTTACTGGAGGTGGGCTTTGAGAGTTTAAGAACCCATGTCATTTCCAGTTTGTCTCCTCTGATTTGTGCTTCCCATTCCAGATGTGAGCTCTCAGTGTCTGCTCCTACAGCTGTGCCTGCCTGTCACCATGCCTTCTTGTGATGATAGTGATGGACTCTCTCCCACTGGAACCATGAGCCCAAATAAACTCTTCCTTCTGTAAGTTGCCTTAGTCACAGTGTTATATCACAGCCGTAGAGAGTAACTAATACAATACGTTACATGCTTTCCTTCTTCTACATACTTTCCAAAGCAGGCTTCTGGGTTTCTACTGGTAAGCTTTCAGTAGGGGCACATCTGTCCTGTTCTGTAAGCACACAGGGTAGGGGGTCTTTTGGTTTGCAGCCTTGTCATATGCAAATCGCAAGTTAACTTTTGTTCTACAACCTTGACATCAAGTTTCCTCTAAGTAAGCCAGAAATCTCAGATGTATGATCCCATTGTAAAACAAACAAACAAACAAACAAACAAAACCTCTTTTCAAAGGCACGGGAGATGAGGGAGACAGCTCGTCTAACTAAGCTAACTGATCTTGCTACATAAGAAGCAAAGCTCAAGTTCAAATCCCCAGCACCCATGTAGGAAGCCAGGCACAACAGTGTGCACCTGTAATCCCAGCACTGGAGACATGCAGACCTCCATGGTTTGCTGACCAGCCAGCCTTGCCAGAAAAAAGGAGCAAACCCCAGGTTTGGTGAGATACCCTGTCTTGGAAAAATGTGGCAGACAGAGATAGGGCAGGATACTCAATGTCCTACACTGAACACACACAGGCACACACATGCATATATGCATGTACACATACGTGCATTACACACACACACACACACACACACACACACACACACACACCGGTAACACAAGTGTGGTTCTAGTTTACTAAACATTTGCTGGGTCCACATTCTTCCGAAACAATTTCCTTGGTGTTTCCCATTTGGTTTTCCACATCCTCTCATTCTCCAACTCCTCTTCTCTGCACGTGGGAACTCTCAGTGTGTTCCACTCATTTTCTTATCTTTTGCTCTCCTGTTTTCTGCCTTTTTGTGTATATTTCACTGTTTCTAAGTGTGTGTGTGTGTGTGTGTGTGTGTGTGTGTGTGTGTGTAGGCCCAAGGGTCACTGACGTCAGGGATCCTCCTCAGTCATTCTTCCCCGTTCTTTGAAGCAGGATCACTCAGCCAAACCCAGAGCTTGTCAACACGGCTACTGTCAACAGCTAGCCTGCTCCAAAGATGACCTGTCCCAGCCTTCCAGAGCTGGAATCCACCTTAAGCAGTCTACCACATCCACTCGGCACGTGCGTGGGCTCTTGAGATTCAAACCCCAGACCTCTCTCTTGTGCAGTAAGAACTTTCGTAATGAGCCATCTCCGCAGCCCTATTTAACTTATTTTTAAATAGAAGACACATTGGATCAGAAGGTGTGGTTCCCCCAATGATCCAAAGCAATGAAAGAGTTACAAGATATAATCCAATCAATGTGGGATCTTTCTTTGAATTCTAACTCAGACAAAACAACTAGAAATACAACTTTGTCTTTTTTTTCCTACTTTCTGCTGTGTACATTCACTGTACTGGGTTCTGCTGCAGGACCCTTTTCTGTAATACACTGTACACTGACCATATCTCCCCCATCTTCCCACCATGTCTCTTTGTCCCCTAGATGACGTCACTTCTACTTTCATGTCACAGACATACACATGATTTTATGTAGCTATGTAAAGTCTAGGGATCACACAAAAGAAAGCATGCAATATCTGTCTTTCTGAGGCTGGCTTAATTTGATTAGTATGATTATTATGGGTTTTTAATTCATAAGCTTTTATAATAAAAATAAGATAATTTAAATATTTTTAAATAATTGTTTTTTTAAATAATTTTTTAAATAAAATATCAAAGTAGTGAGGTATGGTAATACACACATCTAATCCCAGCATTTTGGAAATGGAGGCTAGAAGATCTCTAGTTCAAGGCCAGCCTAGGCGACATAACAAGACCCTGTTTCAAAATACACCAGATATGATAATAGTAATAAGCATGTTTCAGTATTCACATTAGCCAAGAAGTGGAGCCAGCCTAGATGCCCATCAACAGATAAATGGATGAGGAAAAAAAAAAAAACATGGTACATATATTTGATAGAATTTTATTTAGCTGTAAAGAAAAATGAAACTGTGACATTTACAGGGAAATGGATGGGCCTGGAAATTACTGTCTTCAGTGAAGTACCCTGGGCCCAGAAAGGCAAATGTCACATGCTTCCTCCCGTATGTGGAGTCTAGACTTTAATTTTTATGTATGTGTATATTGGGGGGGTGTGAATTGTGAGACTATTCAGGGGTGGGTGGAAATAGGTCTTAAGGGAGGGGGTGGGACAGGAGGGAAACAGAATCCACATGACTTGAAAGCTCGCAAGAGGCTGGAGGAAGGAGAAGAAAGATCCAGACGGGGAGGGGAGTGAGGGGGGTGGAAGAGGGTGGGGCAAGAGGACCAAAGAAACAAAACATGAATGAAATGCAATTGTGGAACCCATTGCCTTGGATCCCAATTTTAAAAACTAACAGTAAAAAGAAACTAGCAGTTTATAAAAAATGGAACCATCCAGAATAAAGAAGCTGAAAAAGACAGCTGAAAGCAAAGAGAAAGGTTCTGGGGACCTGAATTGAGGCCCAGAGCACAGAGGAGTGTTCTGGGAGCCAAGATGCAGCGAGTGGGGGCTGGGAGAAATCTCACAGTAAGTGCCACAGAGGCACGGATGTCTGAGTTCCACCCCAGTGTGCTCATAAAAAGCTGAGGGTGGTGGCATGTCCTTGTAGTCCCAGAGTCCGGGGGAGTGAAGGGAGGAGGGTCCCTGGGGCTCCCTGGCCAATTTAACCTAGTCGGGTGTTCTCAGGTCCCACAGGCGTCGCCCTGCTTCAAAACAAAGGGAGAAGCCTCCAGAGGAATGAACCCGAGGTGGACCTCTGGCCTCCACATGCCTGCTCACACATGGATACACACACGTGAGCGTGCACAAACACAGCAGAAAGATTCTCCAGCAGAGCTTCCAGAAGGAGTGGCAGCCTGCTGACATCTTTATTTCTGCTTTAAATCAGTAAAAGTAACATCAGGGCCTGATGAAATGATTTGGTGGGTGAAGTATTAGGACCCTGAATTTGGATCCCCAGAATCCATGTAAAACTGGAGACACTAGCACGAATCTATAATCCCAGTGCTCCTATATAGCAGGATTGGAGACAGAGACAGGGGGACACCCAGAATCCAGCTAGCTTGCAGTATACAGTGGCAAATAACAAGAAATCCTGTCTCAAACAAGGTAAAAGGCAAGGACCAACACCCAAGGTTGACCTGTGACTTCAACCTGTACAATGAGGCATGCACATGCTCACACTCACACGTGAACATGCACACACACACTCATACACACACACACACATACACACACACACAAGCACACATAAAGATAAAATATAAACTTTAGGTTCCAGATGGGGGCATGCAACAGACATCACTGATACTAGCCATTGATCAGTCACAGTATAAAAGGTAGAATTAAGTAAATTTCAGCATTCACAAAATAACCTGCATCTCTCATTAATGGAAGCAAAACTGTTATCAGTGTCAAACGGGAAACCATAGATTCAAACACTCTGAAAGGATTCAGCATAGTTGTGTGCTCATATTTTCCAAGCCTCAAAGGGATGGATAATTTTCCGGAAAGACACCACATACCAAAAATTGTCTTAAAGACAATGTCTACCTGGATAGACCAGTCCCAGGGGAAAATGTAAAGGAGACTGCCAAAAGATGTCTTCACTGATGGCTCCTGCCTCCTGTAATTTTCTTAGATGAGTTACCTCAGCCTGCCACACAGCAAATCATTTCCATGTGGCAAAACCCTGCAGGGCATTAAAAAAGGTGAAAAATCTTATCAGCTCATTTCACAAAGCTAAACCGACTATTGACATGATGCTCGGGATAAATCTCAAAGCCTTGTGGAATGGAAGAAGCCAATCACACAGAACAAACGGATGCCATTTACATGATGCTCTTGCGCAAAATGAATCTCTGTTGATAGAAATCAGAGAAGTGGTTTCTTTTCTCAGGAATACATGCATGCTATGTGTGCACGTGTGTACACGGGTTCAAATGTGTGGGTGCCCGGTGTCTGCTAGTCCTGATAGCAAGCTTTTCCCAGGGATCCCCCTTCTCTGCCTCCCAAGAGCTGGGATTACAGGTGGGCCATCACACCCACCCAGCTTTACATGGTTTCTGAGGATCCAAACGCTGGACCTCACACTTATTCGAGTACTTTAACCACTGAGCCATCTCCTCACCCCACAGAGAAATGGTTGAACGGACGAACAAGAAGGGAGCTTCCTGGGCTGTAAACCTGTACCATGTCTTGATTTTAATGGTAGATACTGTGGTGTGCCTATTTGTCAAAATTCATCAAGCCATAAACTCAAGGTTGTGCATTTCACTAAATGCAAATAATCTCAGTAATGTCCTCATAAGAAAGGAGGAAATCTTGTCACTCTGAGTTAAACAAAGATGACTCATAAAAGTCAATCATCATTAATGTCTCACATGTATAAAACTCATTAAACAAAACACAGGCAGGCCAGGTGGTGGTGGCGCATGCCTTTAATCCCAGCACTCAAGAGGCAGAGGCAGGCGGATCTCTGTGGGTTCGAGGCCAGCCTGGACTACAGAGTGAGTTCCAGGACAGGCTCCAAAGCTACACAGAGAAACCCTGTCTCAAAAAAACAAAACAAAACAAAAACAAAAACATGGGTAAATGTAACTTTGCAGCTAATTAGCCGAATATATTCAAAACTGCAAGGCTGCTACTGTAGTAAAAAGTTAATTTCTGCAGGTGGGTGGCACATACTTGTAATCCCAAGCCTGACAGGGAAGGCAGGAGGGTCACCAAAAGTTCAAGGTAAGCCGGCTCTACCTAGTGACAAAGCTAAGCAGAGCTAGATATCAACACGCTCATCTCCAAAATAAATAATATAAAGTTGCTACTATAATAATTTAGAAAAAGAAAACCATATGATGAAGTTAATCTATAAAAATAATTTGAATAGCTGGGTCATGATGGCGCATGCCTTTGATCCCAACACTCAGGAGACAGAGGCAGGTAGACCTCTGTGAGTTCCAGGACAGCCAGAGCTGTTACACAGAGAAATCCTGTCTCAAAAAAATAAATAAAATAAAATAAAATGAATTAATTAACTAATTAAACACAAAGAGACCATACCTTAAAATGAAAAATAACACTTATCTCAACCCAAAAGGCTAAACCATCCACCCCTAACAGAAATGCAGGAGGCCAGCTCATCAAAGTCAAGGACAAAACAAGGATGGTCACTGTCCCCACTGCTGTATGCATCATCCTAAAATTTCTAAGCAAACTGAAAGGCCAGAAAGAGATTGGAATTGCAAATCTGAGAAAACAACAAAGGATTGTTTGAAGTCCTTGATAAGTTATTTTTCTAGAGGACTCATAAATGGCTACGAAAATTATGACTACTTAACAATAGATCCACAGCTGGAGAGTTAGCTCAGAGGTTGACTACTGGCTGCTCTTCCAGAGGACCTGGGTTCAATTCCCACACCCACAGGCAGCTCGCACTATTAACTCCAGTCTTAGGGGAGCCAGTACTCTATTCTGGTTTCCATGGGCACCCGGCATACATGCAGGTAAAACACTCACACCCGTAAAATAAATAAATAATAATAATAAATAAAATGTTAAACCAAAAATCATTTGCCAGGTGTGGTGGCACACGCCTTTAATCCCATCACTCAGGAGGCAGAGGCAGGTGGATCTCTGAGTTCGAGGCCAGTCTGGTCTACAAAGCAAGTTCCAAGACAGTCAGGGCTGTTATACAGAAAAACCCTGTCTGGGGGAGGAATAAAAGAAAGAGAGAAACTGATCCATAGAACCAAGCAGGGATGCTCACTGAAGCTCTGTCACAGTGAAACCCTCCAAGTGTCCGATAGCGGCATTGTGTACACATTACAGAGCACCACACAGCAGGTAAAATGAAGAATAAGAAAGTTGATGAAAGGAAAGTGCAAGATAATATACACAGCATTTTTGTTTTTGTTTTATTTTACTTTGCTTTGGTTTGTTTGTTTTTTGTTTGTTTTGCAGTACTGGAATTGAGCCTAGGGTGTCACACGTCCTAGGCAAGCACCCACTCACCATGGAGACCAGGGAGTCTCCATTTCTATACTGCTTATATCTGGGACAGACAATTCTCTCATGTAACTGTTGTCCTGGTCACTTAACATGTTCAGTGACATCACAGGCCTCTGCCCACCAGATACCAGTTGATGGTCTCCAGCTGTGACAGATAAAGTTATTTCCTTGCCAAGCATCCCCAGGACAGAATTGCTCCCAGCTGGAAACAGCTGTGATGATTGCTAGATGATGGATAGGTAGATAGATAGATGGATAGATAGATAGATAGATGATAAATAACAGCTAGGTAGATGACAGATAGGTGATTGACCTACACATAGATAGATAGTTGATATATATGCAAATTATAGATAATAGATCAGTGATAGTAGATATTGATAGATTATAAGTAGATAGATGCTAGATGATTTCATAGATAAATGATAATGGATTGATAGATTGATGAATGCATAAGTACATGATCAATAGATGATGAGCTGATGACAGATGATTGATTATTGATACATAAGTAGATGATAGATTAAAAATAGATATATGAAGCTTGGCAGTGGTGGCTCATGCCTTTAATCCTGGCAGAGGCAGAGGCTGGCAGATCTCTGTGAGTTCAAGGCCAGCTAGTTTCGGGACAGTCAGGCACACAGAGAAACCCTGTTTTGAAAAACCAAAAAAAAAAAGATGATAGATAGATAGATAGATAGATAGATAGATAGATAGATAGATGATAAATAAATGAATGGATGGGCAGACAGACAGACAGACTGCCTGATTTTTCTCCCTAGGAGTACAGTCTCTGAGACTCATGCAGAAACATTTGCAACAATGTGGGACTTTGCCAAGTTTTAAGGGAGCCCTGAGCAGTAACAGCACACACCTACACAAGGATGGGAAAAGGCTACAAACTATTGATTCTTCTCCAAGTCATACGTGAGCTTAATGGAATCGCAATTAAAACTCAACTAGCAACTTACTGGAACTTATAAAAATCTGAGTCCAAACAATGAATGGAGAAATAAATATAGTGAATAATAAATTTTTCACAAATATAAATAATGCATTTCATCTACCAGATATGAAATGGGCTGTAAAATAATAATTACTGAAAACAATATAGAAGAAGAGACATTGCTATGAAAGAGTAAAAAGCCTGCAGACACACCCCAGTGCATGTTAGAATTTAGTATCGATTAAAGTGGCATTTAAATTAATGGGAAGTTTTGTGAGATGCTCAATTAATGATGTAGGAACAATTCATTCGCAGTTTGGGGCAGGAAAAAAAATCCAAGGCCTCCCACCACATATCAAAATAAACCCCCAAAGAATCAAAGAGTTATTATTTTAATTAAGACACGGAAACTAGAATAAAATACAGAGTAATCTTTTTCTGCGATCAGGCAGAGAAAGGCGCCACAGGCAAGAGGAGAAGAAAGCACGGGAGATGCTCCCGGAGGGGAAAGGAACACGCTCCATACGGCTATGCCAACCTTCTGTAGAGCAGAGCCACCGGGAGCAACACTTCAATTCAAAAACATTATTGCCATGTAACAAAGACATAATATCTAACATTTCTTCTCTACCAAAATGAATGAAGACAACATCCCACTGTCAATGTGCCCAGTGAACAGAGGACAGGACATTCAGTCTGCAGGAAGAAAATAAAAGTAACTAACAGACATGAAGAAATTTGTCAATGAGTACAAATTCACAGCCAGCTAGGAGGTACGAGTCCTGATGTTCTGCCACACAAGGGGAGAAACAGTGAGCTTTTTGTGTCATTAATTCAAAAGCGCTAGGGAAGAAGATTTTGAATGTTCTCATCACAAAGGAAAATAAATGTATAAGAGATCAGTGTGTAAGGTAGGAATGTACCAGAAACATAACACAGTAGCTCATAAATACATTTTGTTATTAACAGTTAGTGATAATAAAAACTGGGGGCCAGCAAGCTGACTCTGGGTAAAGGCACTTGCAGGGAAAACCTGAGAGCCTTAACTTGGAACCCATGTGAAGGTGGAATCTGAGAACCAATTCCATGAAGCCCTTTGGTTTCCACACATGTGTCATGCCATGTATACATCCCACATGTATTAAACACACACATATAATAATAATAAATTAAAAATCAAAAATAAAACTAGCACATGACATAAAATTTTTAAGAAGTTAATATCAGAAATACAATTTAAAATATGGAGACACCTTCTTTTGCTTATCAAATTGGCAGGGATTTTTTTTTGAAGTTAATATTCAGCATTTAGGAGTTTCTGAGTGCTCTAGAAAGTGTTAATTCATAGACGTTTTTGAAAAAGAATTTTTTGAGGCAGGGTCTCTCTATATATCCCTGACTATCCTTAAACTCTCTGTGTAACCAGGCTGGCCTCAAACTCACAGGGATTTGCCTGCCTCTGCTTCCCAAGGGCTGACATTAAAGGCTTGCATCATATGCCTGGCTCTGAAAAATAATTTTTAAAATCATTTTCAAAGAGCTTAAAAAGTTTCACAGGCAAATGAGATAGAGTTAAAAGACATCTACAGAGTATTCTATCCAACAACTGCACAATGCACATCCTTCCCAGCAGTCCATGGTCTGAAATAGATCACATTTTAGGTCATAAAGTAAGTCTTGATAAATATAAAGATCATTCCTTGTATCTTATCAGATCATAACATAATAAACCAGAATTTAATAATAAGGGAAACTAAAAAAAAAAATACATAAATACAGAGAATGAACAGCACATGCCAGAATAATTGGTGGAACACTGAAGAAATCAGAAAAGTTTAAAATCCCTCAAATCAAATGAAAATTAACACAGAACCTTTAGGATATAACAGAAGCAATTCTGAGAGGGGCGTCTATATCTATGAGGACCTACATGAAATAGTCAACAAGACTGTTGAAGATGATACACACTAGAGTCACCAGATACAGAGAAAGCAAGCTGGACCTGTTCTGGAAGCCTCTTCCCTGATGACTAGTGCTCATGGTACTGAGGATGCTGTACAGGCTGTTGGGAGGAATTATCAACAATCTCACTCGGCTGTGAAGCTTGTGTACAACTTCACAATGGCCAGGCAAGATGAGCACACTTGTGCAATAGTGGCAAATCTGTTACAGACGTAACCAACTGTTGTGGACTATTATTTTAAGGTGTGTTACTTTTGTTTATGCTGCATTTGTTTAACTCTGTGAAGCTGTGTTACTGTGACTGTCTAAAATACCTGATGATGTAATAAAGAGCTGGATGGCCAATAGCAAAGCAACAGAAAGGATAGGTGGGGCTGGCAGGTAGAGAGTAGAAATAGAAGGAGAGATCTGAGAAGAAGGAGGAGAAGAAGAAGAAGAAGAAGAAGAAGAAGAAGAAGAAGAAGAAGAAGAAGAAGAGCACAAGAGAAGGAGGAGGACTTCAGAGGCCAGCCACCCAGCTACACAGCAAGCCACGGAGTAAGAGTAAGATTTATAGAAGTAAGAGAACAGGAAAATCCCAGAGGCAAAAGGTAGACAGGATAATTTAAAGTTAAGGAAAGCTGGCAAGAAACAAGCTAAGCTAAAGCTGGGCATTTATAAGAAGAATAAGCCTCTGTGCATGATTTATTTGGGAGCTGGGTGTCGGGCTCCCCAAAAGAGCAGAAACAAACAACAACAACCAACCACTTTCTGTTTGGTTCAAATACCTATTCTCCAGGAAGGAATTCATTGTCTGGTTCTGTACACATGGTCTAAAGCCTCTATCTAAGGCAGTCATAAGCACTAGCAGGAAAGCTACTGCTATTGTTTTGATAAATAGACATGATGTACCTGTCAAATTGCCTTTTAAACAACTATATTATGCCCATTGGTTAAAGCTTTTATCATCTTCTGTCAGAAAAATTTCTTTTTGCAGTGGTCAGTAGTGAATGCAAGAAATTCATAATTGGTCAAACTACTAAGTAACTGTTGAATGCCCAGCCACAAATGACACATCTCTATTCCCTCCTCCATGGCTCAAGGAACACAGAAAAGGGGGCAGAAACAATGCAAGGCCAGAGGAAAAGGGTGGGAGTGGTGTGGAATGTGACTCTGGGCATGACACAGCTATTGCACTCTTAAACCTAGCATTTGAAATTACCTGCAAAATGTTTTCAGAAGGTGGACCTGTCAACACTCTCTCATGAAAAGAAGAAGGATTCATAAAAAGAAGAAGGATTCATGGGGGCCAACTGCTCCCTGAGGATTTATATGCAGTTACAGGCTAATGGAGATGGCAGAGACATTTTTTTCAGTGGTGTAGACACCAGCAAAATGCCCATGCTTCTGTAAACAAATCCTCATCCATGCTCCTGCAAACAACCTTATAAAAAATGCTGGCTCTCTCTCGCTTGCTCACTTGCTCACTCATGAATGCACACAAATGTACACAGAGAGAGAGAGAGAGAGAGAGAGAGAGAGAGGGGGGGGGGGAAGGGGGGAGAGAGAAATGAGAATAGAAGAGGACTAATCACAAAGAAGAAGAGGATTAGCAGGAGTTGGAGGGGCTAACAGGGAGTGGATATGATAGAATACATTATGTACCTGTAAGAGAATGCCACAAGGAAATCCATTATTGTATATAATTAATACATGGTAATAAAAGATTTTAAAAATCAGCAGGAAATCACATAAGCAACCTAATAATACAACTCATATTTTTGGAAATAAAATGTAAACAACCAAACCTAAAACTAGTAGACAGAAATAATACAGAACAGAAATGAATGAGATGGAAACCAAAAGAACAGAGAGTTGTTTTTTGAAAAGATAAGGAAAACTGACAAACTCTTGGCCAAATTAACCAAATGAAAGAGAGGAGGAAAGCCAAACTAATAAGCTCTGAAGCTGGACATGTTGGAGTACATCTGTTACAGCCCAGCAGTTGGAAGGTAGGGGTGGGAGTATTACAAGTCCAAAGTATCTTTACTGAGTTAGAAGTCAGCTGACACCACATGAGACTCTGTCTCAAAGCACCAAACTGAATGAGTGGATAAACATCATTAAAAGTAAAAGAGAAGATATTACAACAGATGCCAACAGATTTCAGAGGATCATTATAGAATACCTTGAAAACTTATTCCAATGAGTTAGAAGTCTGGAGGAAATGGATAAATTTCTAGACATATACAACCCCCAAGATGAAACCAAAAAGACGTAAATAACTTAAGTAAATGTATATGAAGTAAGAGAATTAAAAAAGCAAAAATCAACCTGCCAACAACAGCAAAGAGTCTGGGACCAGATGGATTCACTGCTGAACTCTATCAGACTTTTAGAGATTAATTGATAATGATGCTCCGAAAATTACAAGACAAAAAGGGAAGGCAATGCTATCAAGTCATTCTGTGACGTCACTGTTGCTGTTACCAAATGAGATAAGGACACACCAACAAAAAGACAATTACAGAACAGTTTCACTGATGAACATAGATGCAAAAATCACTGATAGAATTCTTGCAAACTCAAGCCAACAACACAGTTTTGTTAAATTAAAAAAAAATCATACACTGGGGATGGAGAGATGAGCCAGCAACTAAGAGCACTGGCTGCTCTTCCAGAGGACCTGGGTTCAATTCCCACTACCCACATGAGGGGCTCACAATTGCCTGCCACTCCAGTTCCAGGAAACACAATGCCCTCTTCTGGCCTTCTACAGGCATTAGACATATACATGGTACAAAGACATACACACAGGAAAAACACCAATACACACAAGATTAAAAAAATTAGCCAGGTGGTCGTGCACGCCTTTAATACCAGCATTTGGGAGGCAGAGGCATGTGAATCTCTGAGTTTGAGGCTAGCCTAGTTTCCAGAACTGCCAGGGCTACACACAGAGAAACCCTGTCTCAAAAAATAGGAAAAAAATTAAAATTAAATCATACACTATGACCAGATTAATTCAACATGTATAAATCAATAAATATAATGTAATACATAAATAGACTCGGAGACAGGAATCATGTGATCATTTCCATAGATGCAGAGGGGGCAGTTGACCAAATTCAACATCCTTTCAAAATAAAAGCCCTGAAGAAACTAGAAACAGAAGGAATACACATCAACAAAGTGAAGGCTGTATGTGACAATATCCTATGGCCAACATCGACTAAAAAGGGAAAGCATGAAACATTTCCCCTGAATTCAAGAACGTGACGAGGGTCTCTCCACTCTTACTCAAAACAGTACTAGAGGCTGGGCGGTGGTGGCGCACGCCTTTAATCCCAGCACTCGGGAGGCAGAGCCAGGCGGATCTCTGTGAGTTCGAGGCCAGACTGGGCTACCAAGTGAGTTCCAGGAAAGGCGCAAAGCTACACAGAGAAACCCTGTCTCGAAAAACCAAAAAAAAAAAAAAAAAAAAGTACTAGAAGTCTCAGCCAGACAAATAAGACAAGAGAAAGAAATAAAAAGGACATAAATAGAAGAGGAAGAAGTCAAATGATTCCTTTTTACAGAGAGTGCGATCCTATACTTAAAAAAAAAAACTGGAAAAGCTCTTAGATCTGATCAATACATTCAGCAAAGTAGAAAGACACAAAGCCAACACATGAAAATCAATAACTTTCCTATATATCAAAGTGAATACGTTAATAAAGAAGTCAAGAAAACAAGTCAGTTCACAACATAAAAAGAAAACTTAGGAACAAACTGGAGGAAGTGGAAGAGCTCTACAGTGAAAAAGTTACAACATTAAATTGAAAGACCCTAGCCCTTCAGGCTTACACCCCCAACCCCCAGGAAATAAGGAACTAAAAAGAAAACTAGTTCCAAGGGCCACCTGACTCAGCCACTACTTAATCACCCCTGTAACAATATAACAATGTAAAAAGATTTCTGTTAAGAGATGTGCTCAACTGTGACTGGGATATTTGCAAGTGTTCCAGGAAGGACCACTGTGACCTGTGTGTAAACTCCACTCCTGCCCTGGTACCCCCCTTGAGGTTTCGGGAAAAATGTGCACACTGACGTAACTGTACCCCCTCTGTGATCACTCTGTGACCAGACCATGTTCTTGTGAAACGAAATTGTATGGGAATTGTAATCTTATGGCTTTTGTGGGTTTTTCCTTTAAAAGCACCTATGTGACTACAGTAAGATGCGACTCTGGCTCTTGGGAGCGGAGGAGCCCTTCTATATAGAAGCTTAATAAATCCTCGTGCTGTTGCATCAACTGGACTGGAGTCTGGGTTCTTGGGGTGCCCACTTAAGACCCTAAACTTTGAGGTCCAACAAAATAAGAAATTGAAGACACATTAGGTGGAGAGACCTCCTGTGCTCATGGATTAGCAGAATTAATGTTGTGAAAATGTTGCCAAAAGTGATGCACAGAGTCAGTGCATCCCCATCAAATACACAATGATAGTCCTCACAGAAACAGAAATAAGAATCCTGCTGAGTGGTGGTGGCTCCCACCTTTAATCTCAACACTCAGGAGGCAGAGGCAGGCAGATCTTTGTGAGTTTGAGGCCAGCCTGGTCTACAGAGCTAGTTCCAGGACAGCCAGGGATACACAGAGAAACCCTGTTTCAAAGAGAAGGGGGTTGGGGAGAAAGAGAGAGAAAAGAAATAAGAATCCTAAAATCCACATGGAAAAACAAAACACTCTGAGTAGCTAAAGCAATCCTGATCAAAAAAGCAGCAATGGAGATATCCTAATGCCTGACCTCAGTTTATATCACAGAGACATAGAAACAAAACAACACAGCACTGACTGAAACAGACACATAGATCAACAGACGACCTGGAATAAATTACCATCTGACTTTTGACCAAGGCACTGTTGTAGTTTGAATGAGAAATATCTCCCGTAGGGTCCCATACTCAAATGTATGTTGGTGGTGCTGTTGGGGACGTTATGGAACATTCAGGAGGTGAGTTTTGCAGGAGGAAGTAGAACACTGAGGGCAAGATTTGAGGGTGTATAGTGTCACCTGACAGCATGATCTGTATGGGCTTCCTGTGTGTCAAGGAAATGTGATATCTCTGCTGCCCGCTCCTGCTGCGTGCCCTCCCTGCCATTATGGATTCCATTACCCTAAAACTCACACAACAAAATCAAAACCTTTTCATCTCTAAACTGCCTTTGTCGGAGTATTTTGTCACAGCAAGATATCCAACTACCCCCCACCCAGATCACCATTTGAAGGTGTAGTGAGTACCACAGACAATGCACCTGCAGTAAGCGCCTGAATCCTCCTGCCCACAATGCCCTAAGGCTGTTCTTCCTACAATGATACCTGTGTTAGTCACATGACCAAGGAAAGGCCAAAAAAAAAAAAAATGTCATGGTGGGGACATGCAGTAAAGCCATTCTATGACGGAAAGGAAGCAGATGACGGAGTATGACAGGAAGGATTCACAGACAAGGCATACCCTTCCAAGGCTTGTCCCCAGTGACTTCCTCCAGCTGGATGCGGCCCCTAACATCCCAGTCAGCTGTGCTCCGGTCAATGGATTCATTGATAGAGTCAGAATCCCTGTGATCCAGTCACTTCCAGGTAGTGACACCAGCCAGGGACCAAGGGATGTTCTGTATGGCAAATGTGTTGCTAATTAGTCAATAAATAAAATACTGATTGGCCATTGGCTAGGCAGGAAGTGTAGGCGGGACAAGGAGGAGAATAAAGCTGGGAAGTGGAAGGCTGAGTCAGAGCGACACTGCCAGCCGCCATGATGACAAACAGCATGTGAAGATGCCGGTAAGCCACGAGCCAAGTGGCAAGGTATAGATTAATGGAAATGGATTAATTTAAGATATAAGCACAGTTAGCAAGAAGCCTGCTACGGCCATATAGTTTGTAAGCAATATAAGTCTCTGTGTTTACTTGGTCGGGTTTGAGCGGCTGTGGGACTGGCAGGTGAGAGAGATTTGTCCTGACTGTGGGCCAGGCAGGAAAACTCTAGCTACACCACTCTATGACGGAAAGGAAGCAGATGACAGAGTATGACAGGAAGGATTCACAGACAAGCCATACCCTTCCAAGGCTTGTCCCCAGTGACTTCCTCCAGCTGGATGCGGCCCCTAACATCCCAGTCAGCTGTGCTCCGGTCAATGGATTCATTGATAGAGTCAGAATCCCTGTGATCCAGTCACTTCCAGGTAGTGACACCAGCCAGGGACCAAGCCTTCAACACGTGAACATTTGGGGGACACTTCACATCCAAGCCATAACACTCTGCTACTGGCTCCCAAAGGAGCAAGCATTGCTCAAACATCCGCATCCAAAGTCTCCTCTGAGACCCAAGGCAACTCAGTGTGAGCCCTGCAAAAATTCGAAGAGCCAGCTACACACTTCCAACATGCAATGGTGGGGCTGGGTGAACACTACCATCAAAGGAGGTGCTCACTCTACCCTTCCACTGCTCAGACTAAGAACCTGGCCGCCTCTGGCTTCTTTCCAAAATTGACACCAAAACCTAAGGTGCTGAGCTTTAAGACAGACTCAGGATCCAATCTTTCCCACCACCTCTACCACTAACACTCTAGCCACAACTACCATCAGTCCTCACCCACCCACTGTGGCAACCTTATCTGTACTCTCCATACCTCTGTTTCCTTCCAGAACTTTCTCAAGGTAGTAGACTCCAAAGATTGCCACTGTTTGCCTAGAGAAGAACTAAATACATGTGAGGACCTACAAGACCCTAGGGCCCTTGTCCTTTTCTCACCTGAGCTCAGCAGCAGCTCTGATCTGGACAGACTACTTCTCTGGAACCCCTGAGACTCTAAAGCAGTGGTTCTCAACCTTCCTAATGCCTTAATACAGTTCCTCGTGTTGTGGCGACCCTTAACTATAAATTATTTTCTTCACTACTTCATAACTGTAATTTTGCTACTATTATGAATCATAATTAAATATCTGTGTTTTCTGGTGGTCTTAGGTAACCCCTGTGAAAGGGCCATTCAGCCCCGTGGGGGTCATGACCCACAAGTTGAGAACCACTGCATCTAATCCACCATTTCCATTCTCCAAAGCCAAACCTAAGAGTGAGTTCCTAAGTGGCTAGGTCTATAAGGTACCTGCCTCACAAACAGGAGGGCCTGAGTTTGATCTCCAGAAGCCACATAAAAGCCAGGTATGTGATGTGTGCTTGTAATCCCAGAAATAGGGTGACAGGTAGAGATCCCAGACTTGCTAGCCAGACAAATCAGCCTAATAGGTGAGCTCTGGGTCAATGAGAGACCCTGTCTCAAAGGAGAGAGACAGCATTCCTAAGGATGACACCTCAGCTTGTACTCTGGCTTCTGCATGCATGTTTATACATGCGCGCGCGCGCGCGCACACACACACACACACACACACACAGAGGAAAAAAAAGAGTTCCAAAGTATGTGGGTGCCTTTGCAGTTGGCCTCATTTATGTGTTTGTTTATAATTGTGCATGTGCCACCAATAGCAACAGCCCCACCACCAAGGACAAAATCCCCCCACCACTAACAATAGCCCCACCACCAAGAACAAAATCCCCCAACTACCAACAATAACCCCACCACCAAGGGCAACAGCCCCATCACCACTAACAATAACCCTACCACCAAGGGCAACAGCCCCCCCACCAATAGCAACAGCCCCACCACCAATAGCAACAGCCCCACCATCAAGGGCAACAGCCCCCCCACACTAACAATAGCCCCACCACCAATAGCAACAGCCCCACCACCACTAACAAAAGCCCCACCACCACTAACAACAGCCCCACCACCACTAACAATAGCCCCACCACCACTAACAACAGCCCCACCACCACTAACAACAGCCCCACCACCACTAACAACGGCCCCACCACCAAGGGCAAAGGCCCCACCACCAGTAATGTCCTGAGCACCATCTCTGCTTCCCAGCTAAGGCAGGGTCCTGCTCTCCTCTTTGTGCCTGCTGTTACGATGGGAGGGTGCCTCCCTGAAGGACCTGTCCCAGGAGATTGCAGTTAACCAAGAGAACACATATTTCCTAAAGTCAGAGAACTGTTGGCTAACAACACACGAAAATGTGATTAACACTCTCTCCTCCTCTGGGGAGATTTTTCCCTGGCCCTCTACAAATTATAAAGGAAAATCTATTAGAAGTGTGTTCTGGGTTGAATAGTGCCCTCAGAAAAGAGCTGTCACAGTGGGAACTGAGAATGTCATGTCTTCTGGAAACAGGGTCACTGAGACGATGTGCTGCTTAGTCTGGCTGGGCTCAGAGTGGAGTCCTGTGGGCTATGAACTCACCCTTTGAAGAACAGACCGTAGACAGGGTGGAACACCACGTGACAACAGAGTCAGACTGGAGTGACTGAGACGTGTTAAGGAACAGAAGCCGGGGTGGCATTCCTCTCTGTAACTTGACTTTATACGTCTGTTCTCTTCAGCCACCCAGCTGGTGGCACTTTAAGACATCAGCTCTCGTGCACTAGCATGGCCAGAGCCACCTCACTTGTGCTGTACAGAGGAAATAAAGGGGCCCTGGCAGGGACAGAGACTCCCCCAGGGATCCCAGACAAATAGGAGGCAGAGCTGAGACATCTGGGGTGTTACATCAAATGTAACATCCCAGCAGGAACGGAGGTATTCCAGAGGTGGTGTGCTCCTACCTTTGGCTACCAGATTATTGAGACAAACCTTAAGACATTGGATTTCCTCCTGGGAATCTCCTTCTGCGGAAGAGGAAAAGGCTGAAGCCTGGTGCCTGCCAGACATGGAGCTTGTTGTCAGGAGAGATCTCACACGGTTCTGGCAGCTTGTCGGGATGACCACCTTACAGACAGGAGACGGGCAAGACCATGCTTTGACCAAGACTGCTTAGCTAGGCATACCACTTGTCTTCTACTTAAACCTGAACCTCATGTTAAGACCCTTAAATAGACTTGGGGGTAGCTGAACCTCTCTGTTCCTCTTCCCCATATGGCCATATTGAATCTCTCTCTCTCTCTCTCTCTCTCTCTCTCTCTCTCTCTCTCTCTCTCCTGCTTTTCACCACTACTCATTCGTTTAATTGACCTACTGAGGAGACATGTGACTGAGTGTGATTCCTTAGGACTGTCTGGGCCCAGGCTCTGAGCCTAGCATCTCCAGTAACACAGGAGACTCTGGGAGCATGTTCATAACACAAGTCAACTCCTGCGTGTGGCAGCTGCGCTCCACCTGGTCCTGGGCTGCTCAGCTGCACCTGGGCAGCAGGCACATGCAGGCCTGTGGTGTGCTCCAGATGGGAAGGGAAGAGGGGGATCAGAACCAGGAAAAGCATGCATGATGAGTGAGGACACCAGATAACAGGAAAGCAATGGGTATTGATTGCATTCTGTACTTAAATCCAGACACACTGTCTCATTTATATCCACAACAACCCCTCAGTGCAGGAGTAATTAACCTCATCTTCCAGTTCAGAAACAAAGCCTCTGAGAAGTCAGCTAACTCCCCCTAGTCTACAGGACTGGCCTGCGCTGGCCACTCAGACCCGGGCCTCTGAAGCTCCTGACCCTTCTCATTGCGCTCCTCCTGGCCTCCTGTCCCTTCCTGTGCCTCTGCTGCCATCTGAACGCTACACTTACCTGCAGCCATGTCTCACCTCCCAGGTCAATATCTGTGCTTTAATGTGTCACACCGGTCGGCAATTCAGCGTGTCCCTAATTGAACTCATCACTTTCCCTTGAGGACCCAGGACCTGACACTGTCTTAAGATGGCCACCCTGGAAACAAATGCTCTTTATACCCCGCCCCCCTTGACCCCTGCCCTGTTCCCTCTGGTTCTAAGGGCTGTCATCTCTCCCCTGGGTGCCTGTGGTCTGTTGGCTGCTGAATCTGCTCTCCTTCTCTCCTGCCTGCAGCTGGACTTCCCTTCATGCCATGAGGGAGAGTTCCTGAGGCACAAGGCTCACCACATTGTCCTCCTTAAGACTCTTGGACAGCGACTGCAAACGCTCAGTGCTGTTCCTTGATGCAAGCCTCTCTCCATCAGCTCACGGCATCTTTAAACTCCCTGTGAGGTATGTGTCAGGCACTTCCTGTCCTACAGAGAAAATTGGGGTGCCAGGAATCAGCAAGATGGCTCGGTAGGTAAAGACACGGTGCAAGCCTGATGATCTGAGTTCGATCCCCAGAACCCCCATGAAGATGAAGGAGAGCACCACCTCTGTGAAGTGACCTCTGACCTCGATATGCATACCTTTGCATGCACACACATATCCCTACACACACACACACACACACACACACACACACACACACACACACACCAATAACAATAATAAATTAATAATTTTCTAAAGAAAAAAAAAGAGGAGCTTATGGTGAGATTTTATTTGTACTGAAATGTGATTTTATTTGTATGTTAATAAATAAAGTTGCCTGGGGGTCAGACCTAATAGCAAGCCATAGCAGAGCTGGGCATTCGTGGCGCATGCCTTTAATCCCAGCACTTGGTAGGCAGAGCTAGGTAGATCTCTGTGTGGTCAAGGATACAGCCAGCATTGGAGACACATGCCTTTAATCTCAATACCAACCATAGAAGATCTGGAGGTCTGTACTATTGGTGAAATTATTAAGGCCACTCCATGTAGTTAAAAGGAGATTTATTTAATGGTGTAATTTACAAATTAAGGGATAGGTAGGTCGCGGGGGTCTAGAGAAGGTGTATTGCAGTCCAGCGGTGTTCTCTGGAGCCCTGCTTGGCCCACCTCCACCATCCAGGGTCCTGGACCAGAGAGAGCGCTGGCCCATCCAGATCTCGGGTCTCCAGGTGCCTCCCTTGGCCCCGCCTTATAGGCGTGACAGTTGCCGAAGTCTCAATGGGGGTTGGAACTTCCAGATCAAAGCTGGAATGGCTACCCACTACTCTGTACAAACAGGCAGTGACGAGGCGGTCATGTGGTTGGGTTTACAACCAATGAGCAGAACAGAAAGTCTATATAAAGACAAACACACAGGAAGTAGGTCTCTCTCTTGGCTGAAGAGGCTAGCTGCAGCAGACGGGTAAGGCTCTTAGCTCTGATCTCTTGGCTTTCTTCTTTGCATTGGTTCTGTGTTTCTTATTTAATAAGACGGTTGGTTACATCTACAGGAGCTAGAAAGCTAAGAACAAGAACTCCAAGCCAGCATCTCCACGGTCCCTTCCATTTGGAACAATGCCTCAACCCTGTACTACAAGGCTCGCTGGGGTCCCATCGCACTCCTGCTCTCACCCGCCCTATCTTCCCTCACAAACTTGGCCCTTAAGTCCAGAATGAAGACTGAAGCTTTTTGTTTGTTTGTTTGTTTGTTTTGGTTTTGGTTTTGTTTTTCAAGACAGGGTCTCTCTGTGTAGTTTTGGTTCCTGTCCTGGATCTCTCTCTGTAGACCAAGCTGGCCTCGAACTCACAGAGATCCTCCTGGCTCTGCCTCCCGAGTGCTGGGATTAAAGGCCACTACCACCCAGTGCTTTTTTTTTTTTTTTTAAGAGAGGTTCTCATGTACCCCAGGCTGGCCTGGAATTCACTACATAATTGAGAATGACGTTGAACTTCTGTTGCTCCTGCCTCTGCCTCCTGAGTACTCCCATCAAGTGGTTTGGGAAGGATTGTGGAGATGGCTCTGTGGGTAAGAACACTTGCTCCTCAGGCTCAAGGACCCAAGTTCATATCCCACACATTCACACTAAGAAAAAGAAAAAAGCCAGGCGTAGCCATGCACACCTGTAACTCCAGCACTGGAGTTGTTGGGGACCCACTGACCAGCCAGTCTAGCTGAAAAACAGTGAGTTCCAGGTTCGGTGAGAGACCCTGTCGAAAGAAAACAGGCAGATAAAGCAACTGAGGAAGGTACCGATATCTGCCTCCGGCCTCTACCTGCACACATATGTGCACACATACATATATACCATACACACGCACACCACATGCACACAAAGTGCAGAAAACTGTACACACAATAGGAAACAGGACTACACATCCCACAAAAGAAACTACAAGACCTCAAATGCCCCACTCTGCACTAGCTGTGGGGCAGCCAGGGAGCGAAATGACAGAAATTACACACCCATTGTTCACTGAGTCCACAGCAGATAATTCTCCTGGTGTTCATCTGGCCTCACCTTGATGAGCCCCCTCCCCTCTGCACTCCCGGTGACCACAGGAATAGACAGGAGCCCAGAGGAGCAGCTAGCACCAGCTTCAGAAAGGTCCCATTGCTTCTTGCTTTGGCTCTTCAAGGAGTCCATGTCCTCTGGTCCGACCCACCAACTGCCCACTGTTAAGGCTGAAGCCTAATAAAGAATACTGGGGGGGGGATGGGCTGGAGATAGAGCACCTGCCTAGCATGCATGACACTTTGGGTTCCATCGCCAGCTAACAGAAACACCCAAGGCTCCATCAGTGCCTGCACAGGCAGGTGAGGGGAAGAGAGTGGAAGTCCCTGCCACCCCCACAGTGGGCCTTTAGAAAGGGTGAGGCTGCTGAGTGGAGAGGGTTAAGGAGCCGAGCCAGCAACCCACACTCCTGGCTGTTTCTATTCTGTGAATTTAAATGCAGTCTGTCACACTGAGTTATGTCACCTGGAGGAAATGCCCAACCCAGCAACGTTTTTAAAGATTATTTTTTAGATCACCTATCACTATCCATTTGAGGAACGATTGTTCAATCTGAAAAAATAAATTCAAAACTGTCCCCATCTAAGCAAGATGGAAAAATAACTTTCCCTATTCTTCCCTTCCCTTTCTTTTCATTTTTTTTTTTAAAGAAAGCTTATTTCTGAAGGACAGATTTGAAAATTCATTTTCACCTTGACATTCTGGCTGGATTTGAGCATGTAAGCTGAATATCAGCCCTTATCATTTGGATAGACAAGTGAATGGACAGGCAGCTGTGTGACCTCGGGCAATTCATTTAACCTCTTTGAGTCTTAATATCAATTGTTAACCTTCGATAACAATACTGACCATAGTCATCAAATGAGATGATGTCCAGGACAGTCCTTGAACATGAGACAGGTGCAAGGTGTCTGTTCCACTCAGCTTTCAATTCCTTAAGGGCAAGGAGAAGCTCTGACCAGTTTTGTCCCTGGGGGGTGGGGTGGGAGGCACTGCATACCAGACCTAGAACACAAGAAATGCTTAGTATTGGTACATATTGGATGGATGAATACACACATACATGCCTGGATGAATGGACAGATGGACAGATGGGTAGATGGTGGATAGATGGGTGAGTAGATGAGATGATAGATAAATGGATGAACAGATGGATAGATGGGTGAATAGGAGAGGTGGATGGATGGATGGAAAGATGAATGGACAGATGGATAGATGATGGATAGATGGGTGAGTAGGTAAGATGGATGGATGGATGAATGGATAGATGATGGATAGATGGGTGAGCAGGTGAAATGAATGGCTGGTGTCCTGGTGTGCTTTCTGTTGCTGTGATAAACACCATGACCAAAAGCAACTTGGGGTAAAAAAGTAGTTTGTTTCATCTTATAGGTTACAGTCTATCGCCAAGGGAAACTAAGGCAGAGACCTGGAGCAGAATCTGAAGCAGGGACCATGGAGGAGTGCTGCTTAGTGGCTCTGCCCAGGCCCGGTAGCCTAGAGATAGTATTACCCATAGTGGGCTGAGCCCTCCTCTATCAGTTAACAATCAATAAAATGTCCCACATACGTGCACACAGGCCAGTCTGATGGAGGAAGTTCTTCATTTGAGGGTCCCTCTTTCCAGGTGGGTCAAGTTGACTATCAAGATTAGCCATCATAGATGGGATTGGTGGGTGGATGGACAGATGGATGGGTGGATGGATGTCTGGATATTCAGGCAGATGGCTGCATGGTATAAGATGGATGGAGGCAACCATGTGCAGAAAGAAAAAAAAAAGAAAGAAAGAAAGCAAATGACCAGAAGTAAACAGCTGAGCAGCCCCGGTCTGTAGTGTCCTCCGATTTCCAAAGAGTTAATATTTGCACCGAGGTTCATTTCAAACTTCTACCATAAAGAGTCTAGAGGCTCTGTACCAGGTGGGGGACAGAAGGAAGGCAAGAGAAAAACAAGCCAGAGGAGGAGAGAAGAAAGCAGAAGGAAGGAGCACCATGAGCGATGGTCTACTAGAGAGGGGAATGAAAGTACCAGAGAACATGAAGTCCTCCGCGGGTACAGGGAGCCCCCAGCATCACTGTGGACTAGACCCTGTCCAGATCCTGCCCGCTGGAGCAGACCATCTTTTAAGGACCGGGCTGGGAGAAGCTCCCTTCTGCTGGACAATGATCCTCCATCAGCTTGAAGCATGAGACCCTCTTCTTTACAGGAAATCACACTTGGAAGCACAATGACCATGTCTGCTGACGCCTCTGAGCCTAGACTGCTGGGCACAACCCAGGTGAACTGCATGGAACACCCTAAAACCCTCCCAGCCACCTTGTAACACAGACATCCACCCTGCCCAGCTGGACAATGGGCTTACAGGACCCCTCCACAGACACTCGCCATGCCCAGCTGGACAATGGGCTCACAGCACCCCTCCACAGACACTCGCCATGCCCAGCTGGACAATGGGCTTACAGCATCCTTCCACAGGAAGTGATTTTCACTCTGCTTCCCCAACCTAAAATATCCAAAGTAAGAGCTGTTGCACACTTGCCCCTACAGGCCTGGAGCTCAGAAAAGAGAGGGGGCTATGGGTCTGACCCTGGTTCTGTCCCAGGCTGGCTGTGCATGCCTAGGAAACCTCTTGCCCACTCTCAACCATATTTTGCTCATCTTTAAGTCACCTGTGTAGGCAGTAGGCAGGAGGTCTTTGGAAATCAATCAGCTCAAGACACCATGTTATATAGTTTCTAATGACTTCTAGAAGACCAAGCGCATCTGTTTTTGACATTCTATGAGATTCTAATCATTTCTTGTATTAGTTTGAATCTTACAGGAATGGCTTTATTTTAAAAGGGCACTCATTCTGAAAGCTGTTGTTGTTGTTATTGTTGTTTGTTTGTTTTTGTTTTTAATGCAGTGATGTTAGCTCCTGGAGCATCATCATATCCAATTTTACCAACGTACACGCATTTAAACCCACTCTTGTGGGGAAGAAAAACGAAAGCAAGCCATGCACCTGGCTGACTGTTTCTCTGGGGCTCCAATCCCTTTAAGAAGATAAAACTCAAAATCAGAGTTTTCTCCCTGGAGAAAAATGACACTCCGCTGCTTCTGCTATAATGGGAGGGCGGGGTCGTGAGCCTAAGAGCCAGGACCACACCTGTCACTAAGGTTTCAGGCAATTCTTCAAGAACCACCTTCTGAGTTCTTGGTCAATGCAGAAAATAGCCAGCAGCCACCCAGACACTCCCCGGACCGGAGAGTGAAGAATGAACTGGACAAACAGATCTCTTGATGAAATACAAGCAATTAAGCTAAAAGTCCTATCAAATGCAGCCTGTCACTCAGGAGCCTGACACTTAATTGAATTTCTTTTTCCATTGCACGGCTCCTTTTCCCTGAGAAACAGGTTCATTCACCCCAAGATCAAGTTTCTCTACCCCAGAAACCAATGATAGTCAATCAACTAATTGACACAGGGAAGGATTCTTTTTTTTTTTTTTTTTAAGTTCCCTCAATAACATTAAGAATTAAATTTTATGATGCTTGTGCCTGGTGCTCATCAGTCCATGCTTAACCCCCTCTCTTCCTCAGGGTACGTGGGAGCCAGTGGGAGCCAATGGGGATCCATCTGACCTAAATTCAAGGCAAGTTCCAACTTTACCCTGAGTTTGCTGTGTCAGGCTGGGAAGCATCTTAACTCTAGTTTGTTTATTTGCTTGATGCTTGTTTGTTCTAGCTATAACGTAAGAGGAAGGCTTCAAAGGCTGCTTCTAGCTCTCTACGTTTACGATCCAGAGGCCAGGGCGACAGTGTGGTCTCTGTGACTCCCGCTCCAGCCAGCACATGCCTGATTTCCCATGCAGCCTGAATTGAAGATGCTGCTGCAGGATCACACCCCACATTCCCTGGGCACATTCCATGCACACATTCACAGGAGCTCACAGCTGCACGTCCCCTCATGCTCACTTGGCCCCACATGTACACTCTGCACCGCACCCAGGTGCACATGCTTTGACACATACCCTCATACATGCACACGAAATGCACACGCCCTCATAGAAAGTCCCTCATATACATCCTCCTGAAATACACACACACACACACACATACACACACACACACACACACACACACACACACACACACACACGCACGGACATGTGCCCAGGGAGAGAGCAGGTGCTCTAAAGCTGTGGGCACACCTGTCCCCTCACTCTGTGGCTCCTGACTGCCTCCCATGAGGCATCACACACATATGTACATAATCTATGCTCACATTCCGGGACCTCTCTCCTCTGCTGTCATATATGCCTGATCCCAGAAAATTTCCCAGTCTTGGGAAAGGACTAGCTAGGTGGCCTTGAGTACCTCCAGCAACCTGTCCAGGAACCACCAGGACCGTCTGTGTCCTGAAGGTCCTCTCATGTACCTAGGGTTCCCAAGTGCATCCCTATCCTGGGCTCCATAGGAGGGAGCATAGAGAACCAGGTGGACACTGTCCTGACACTTTCATTCCGGGCAGTCCCCTGCCCCAGACAGGTCTGCTCAGCTCAGACTCTCTAGAAGGTAGTAAGAACATGTTCGTGACATCGTGGTCCAGGTGTCTGTGGATGAGTCCTTACAATCCCTGGTGGAGACTTGGTATAAACAGGAACAGGGAAGCAGGGCTTGCTCCCGCCGGCTGACAAATGTGGGCTGCTCACTTAACTTCAGTAGCATCTGCAAAATGGGGCCAATGGCTTCCATTGGCCAGGCACTGGCGAGGCAGGCAGGATTGTCATATAGGTTAAAAGAGGTGCCTGACCCCAGCTCTCCATGTCATGCCTGCTTAGCGGAACCTTCAGGATCTCCAGGGAGCAGGAGGCCTGAATGTGAGGAATCAGGGCTCCAGAGAGAATGGGGGTTGGGAGCTGCCTCTAATGCTCTTGAGCAAAGCAGGCAGGAGAGAGCCTGGGGAGTGGGTGGAGGGGGTAGAAGCTGAGGCTGGGGCCAGCAGGGAAGGAGAGGACCACTGAGTGGGCCCAGTGATGGACTCCCTCCCCCATCCTCCCAGGGCCCCTTTCAGGGGAGCGGGTGCAGGAGTGGCTTTCTCCGCGGGTCTGCAAGCTAGGCCAGGGTGGTGGGGGCTGGAGTGGGTACATTTGAACCAGAGCGGATGCTCTCTGCAGCTGATATCTTCTGTTTAGCTCATCCCCCTGTCTCTGTTTTCATGTTTTCCTCTCTCACGCTGGCTGTGTGGAGCACATCTCTCAGAAAAATACTTGCTTTTGAAAGTTGTTGCCATAACAACCACTTCATTACACTGCAGGCCCAGTATCTCAGAAATGCAGAATCTTTCCTTAAAAGCGTGCGCTGCACATCAAAGGGGAATGGGAGCTCATTATTTTTACATTATTTTGCAGGCAAATAGATATTTTCCAATACACATTTCTTTTCTAAGTTGATTTTCTTGTTCAGTGGAAATGCACATTTCTCTCTTAACGCTTTCCTGCCTGCAGGGCTCAGGGCCTGGAATCCCCTCTTCTCAGAGCAGGAGGGAGAAAGCATTTCTTTGCAGGGCCTACCATCCCTCGGCCCTCCATGCTGCAGCTTGTGGAAAGCAGTCCGCTCTAATTCACAATTTGCTACGCCCAGAAATTCTAGAAAAGATAGGCCTTGGCAGTTTTGCATCCATCAGCCTTCACCGGCCTGGCACTGTCCAAGGCAAGCTTTCAAAACCAGTGCAGCTAATGACTGAAGGAGCCAGATTTAAGTCAACCCGGCGAGCGAACATAACCATGGGGGGGATGGAGACAGGTCCGGGACTTTGTCTTATGAAGGAGAGGGTGGCCCGAGTCTCGCAGTTGCCTCTAAGAGATGCCCTACCTACCTCATTCATCTCTCACCCTGTGTCCCCCCAGTCCTTGTTGAGTGGACGGTGAGGGCGCTGCAAGCATTCTTCAAGAAGGGACTGTCGCCGTCATTCATTATAGACAAGGATCCCATGGTGCAAAGAACTTAAATGACACGAAGGTTGGTCATGGTAACAGATCTGGGGACAGGGCTTCCCAGAACTGTAAAATCCTCATTAACATCTTCAGCTTCTTATTAAGTATGATATAGTTATTTAAAATGCAGAAGGGGACTGCTGAGATGGCTCAGGGGTTAAGAGCACTGCATTTTCTTGCGGAGGACCCAGGTTCTGCTCCCAGCATCCACGTGGCAGTGGACAACTGTCTGTAGCTCCAGTTCCAATGCCCTCTTCTGGCCTCTACTGGTACTGCATGCATATTTGTGCATATACATACAAGCAGGTAAAACACCCATACACATAAAATGAAAAGATGAATAAATCTTTAAAAAAAAATACACAAGGCCAGGGGCCCCCAAGCTTCCCCTGTCTCTGTTTCCTCGCACTAGGATTACAGCTGTCCACTGCTGCACTTGGCTTTCTCATGTGGGTCCTGGGGACAAACTTAGGTGTTCATGCCATCTCCCCAGCCCCAAGGCAGCTAGTTTTTCATGAGAAATTATCATGTGACCTGTAAACTCCTAGGGCCCTGCCAGTGCCCTAAAATGCAATTATTGCTCTAAGTGATTTGCCTGGGGCGCTACAGACATTGAATGGGAATTGAACCCAGAATCTTAGGGTCCCCAAACTCCTACCATTGTTGGGAACCTCTCCCAGATGACTATAGGCTCACTAGACAGCCAATCGCTGAACTAGGCCGAAGGGGGATAGAGAGCTCCGAGATCCAACAGTGAATGCTCCCAGCAGGCTGTTTGCCTCTTAACTATCTTACATTCCCAACCTCATCCTCAGGCTCTCAGCTGTGCCTTCCTGCCAACAGCCACCCCAGATCGTCTTTTAATTTTAATTCCCCCTCACACGCAAAACAAGAGAAAATGGCTACAAGTGAGGGGTAGTCAGTTCGTGTGTTTCAAAACAGCGCCCCCTCTGTGGCTTGCTTCCTGAGCCCGGGTCGAGCCGTTTCCAGGTAGGTGTCATGTAACTAGAGTCCCCCTGTTCTGACCGCCAGGCTGTGGGCCCGAGAACTCGGGTTTGGAGGATTTCTCCAGCTCGTGTTGAAGACCTGAGTCTGGCAAGCCAGCTGGGGTCTGATCGTTCCTGTGAGGCCAGCAGACAAAGCGAGCAGGAGAAACACAAAAGGCCCTGGCAGCTTGTCCTTCAGCAGAAAGGACTGCTCAAGTGTCGCTCACAAGGGGCTGGACTCTCTGCCCACAGCAGAGCTGGCGGCCTGTGGCCAGCTTTGGTGTCGGTCTCCACCCTCCTGGGAAATCCCCTTTCACCTCCCAAGTCCCACAGCATGTGCCATACTGACCACAAGCTGGGCCTTCTGCAGATCCCGAAAACACTGGGCAAGAGTGAGACAGACCCCAGAAGTCCCTGCCCCCCACCATGCACAGTCCCCCAAGAGGCGCGGGTCTGGTGGTCCAGTCCCATCAAGTCCTCAGTCCTGGGCAGCCACCTCTCCATCAGAAGATTCACAGAACGAACTAGACATCCCTTGCTCTCCACATTCTTGCTTTGTTTTTTAATGAACGACAAAAACCTCGGGCACAACTTCCAGCTCAGAGGTAGAACTGATCTCTGTCAAGCACGATGTCCTCCTGAGTTCGTTCCCCAACCCTGAAGAAAACCAAAATCAAAGGCCAAATCTTGTCAGCTCTCTACTGTTCTCTCAGGAGAAGCTGAGTCTTCACTCTGTTAGCCAACTTCTGTATTTTTTTAAGGGCTTCTTGTAGGCTGGGCTAGCCTGGAACTTGCATATAACCAAGGCTGGCTTTGAATTTTTGATCATCTCCTGAGTGTTGTGATTATAGGGGTGCACCCCTGCACCCTGTTTTCCCCACTCTCAGATATCTACACTCAAGGTCTGCTGCCTGGCTTTTCTTCCAAACCAGTTTTTAACACCTTCCCAGCTCCTTCATTAAAAATATATTTGGTATCTGTTCAGAAAATAATGAATGACTCTTTCCCACTGAAGTTCCTACCATCGGGCGGTGAGCACCCCATCTTCCCAGGTTTCACACCCCTGATTATGGCTCAGAACAACCATCCTTCTGCTGTTTTCTGGTACTTTCCAATGCAGTTCAATGCCTGTGCTGTAAAGAGCCACTTCAGCCTGGGCCCACTGCTTACATTTGGGGACTATGTCCCTCTAATGGATGCACACGTGTCTATTGTGAGGACTGACATAAAAGTCACCATGGAGACATAGCCACAGTGGCTAATTAGACAAAAGAGAGCATCTCTCAAGCCTTGACAGGCAGCATGGATGCAATAAATGTACATCATATTAGTCAATCATATGCCTTGCCATCTCTCTCTCTCTTGAAACATCCAGAGATGGTCCCTGGCCACATGACCTTTTTATGGAGGCAGACTTTTAACCCACTGGCCAGACCCTTCCACATCCTCAACTACAAGCTTTGTTTGGATCCTGGCACACATCCCCAAGGCAGATGGGGATGTGAGGGCACTACTGATGTAGTTCAGTTGGTAGAGTATTTGCCTAGCATGCACCAGACTCTGGGCTGGATCTCCAAAACCAGAATTTAGTACAACAGAGTGGTGGAGCATGCAGGAAAACCGAGGAGTTCAAGGTCACCCTCAGCTACACACAGATTTTGAAGCCATCCTGATGAGAGTTGGGAGTTACCGGCCACAGGGGCACTTGTCCACTGCCAGCATTCCCATCTGCAGGCTAGGCTGCCCACTCTGGCCCCTCCTGCTCCCCTCATGCAATACTAAGGACGCCAGGCAAGCTCCAGGCTATTTGGTCCTTATCCTGTTCCTCCATCACACCAGCCTGGCTCGGCCATCAGCCGCCCCATGGGCAACACCTAGCACCTATATTGATTGGTTTGGGGATGTAAGGCAGGGCTTTTCTTGTTGGGTGCAATGCCTGAGAATGCTGGGGCAAAGGGTCCTAACGACCCACACTCTAGAGAGACGCTTTCCTCTGACCGGGGAAACAGAACCCCGATGTAACACGTTTACCAGATCTTAGAGGTGAGAAGGAAGAAACTGCAATCCCTCCGGAGACCGTGAAGGGTCTGTGGCGATCGGTGCGGCTATCCATGCCACGGGAGCTGCAATCACTTGGACAGCAAGCTTCCAGGCACAGCTGTGAGGAATTACCTTGATTAGGTTAACTGAGGCAGGAGGAAGGTGTGTGCCATCCCCTGGGCTCGAAGAGAAAGCTAGCTGAGTACAAGCATGCATGCTGGCTGCTTCCCAAATGTGAATACTTCAGGCTCCCGTCGCTTCGACTTCTCACCGTGATGGACTGCACCCTTGAACTGTGAGCTCAGATAAACACTTTCCCTTGGATTGCTTTTGTTGGAGTATTTTATCACAGCAAAGGGGAAAAGCCGCAGACACGATCCCAGTAGCTCCCCCCACCCTGCCCCCCCCCATGGTCTTCGTCCCACTATGACCCTGAGCTGAAGGGAAAATGTCCAGAACTCTCAAACTATCACCACACCTGTCTCAGATACACTAAGAAAGTGTTCAAAAGGCACACACGCTGGGGTGAGGGTTGAGGCTGGGGTGAGGGTTGAGGCTGGACCATCGCATAGCCAGAAAAAGTTGCCGAGATGGAGACAGCATTGCATACTAACCACAAATGTGTGCTAGAAACGTCACTCGGTTGCTGGAGTTGCTTCCTTGGCGTGAACAAAGCCTTGGGTTTAAGCCCCAGCAGCAAATGGTAAATTGGCACAGTGGTAAATGTCTATAATCCCAATACTCAGGGTTGGAGGGGTGTAAGCAGCAAGATCAGAATTCTAGATCATTCTCCTTACATAGTTTGCATGAGCCCAGCCTCCACAAAAGAAAACAAACAGACAAGAACATTACCTGTGAATGTAAGCGTGGAATGGAACTACTGGAAGTGGAATATGTTTAGAGAAATCACAGCTGCTGAGACAGAAAGACAGGCCCATGATTGGAGGAAGCTCCGACGCGGATGAGAGCGGAAGACGCTGCTGTAGCAGGAATTGGGCGTACCACTGTAATGGCGGGTGTTAGCTGGCAGCTTGACAAGAGCCACCCTGGAGAAGGGGCTAGGGAACGCCTGTGCAGAACTGTTTTGATTGTGTTTATTTGGGTGGGGAGACTAGCCGACTGTGGGCAGCACCTTTCCCTGGCTCGGACCCTGGACTACAGGAACGGAGATAGGAGCTGAGTGACAAGCATGCTTTGCTTTGTTCTCTGCTTCCTGGTGTGGGTGTGATTGCCATGACAGACTTGAACTTTAAAGTGTGAGCCAGAATTAACCTTTCTCCCTTAATTGTCAGAGTATTTTATCACAGCAACAAGAAAAGAAAGGAAGGAGGCTGAGGCAGGAGACTTGTGAGGCTAGCCTAGGCTACATAGCCAAACCTGTCTCAAAAATCTAAAATTAAAACTCCTATGTTTCTCTGGGCTGGTAAGGTTGGTTGCTCAGCAGGGGCTGGAGATTGGCTCAGTGGTTAAGAGCACTGGCTGTTCTTCCAGAGGACCTGATTTCAATTCCCAGCACCCACATGGCAGCTCGCAACTGTCTGTAACTCCTGTTCCAGGGAATCTGGCGCCCTCACACAGACATACATGTAGGCAAAACACCAATGCACATAAAATAAAAATACAATAAATCTTTAAAAATAAAAAAGATTGCTCAGCAGATGAAGGCACTTGCTGCGAAGCCTGATGACCTGAGTTTGATCCCTGGAACCTACATGATGGAAGGAGAAAACTGAATCTCAAAAGTTGTCTTCTGACCGCTACATAC